>NW_027005603.1:5000-40000 GCF_036934945.1 Oncorhynchus masou masou | reverse complement strand
TAGTGTGGTGACTTGGGATCATTCAGGCGGTGTAATGTGATATGCTACAGAAGCTACAGGGGGTGCCAGTTTGGTGTGGTGACTTGGGCTCATTCAGGCGGTGTAATGTGATATGCTACAGAAGCTACAGGGGGTGCCTGTTTAGTGTGGTGACTTGGGATCATTCAGGCGGTGTAATGTGATATGCTACAGAAGCTACAGGGGGTGCCAGTTTGGTGTGGTGACTTGGGATCATTCAGGTGGTGTAATGTGATATGCTACAGAAGCTACAGGGGGTGCCTGTTTAGTGTGGTGATTTGGGCTCATTCAGGCGGTGTAATGTGATATGCTACAGAAGCTACAGGGGGTGCCTGTTTAGTGTGGTGACTTGGGCTCATTCAGGCGGTGTAATGTGATATGCTACAGAAGCTACAGGGGGTGCCTGTTTAGTGTGGTGACTTGGGATCATTCAGGCGGTGTAATGTGATATGCTACAGAAGCTAAAGGGGGTGCCAGTTTGGTGTGGTGACTTGGAATCATGGCAAAAATAGAAGCCAAAAATGTATTTTGACAAAGATATAAAAACGTGAGGATGTTGTACTATATTTTTGTAACGGGATGACAGTCAGGAGAAGAAGTTGTAGCGAGACAATGGTGCCGTTACCTTACAGTAGTTAAGCCGTTGTAGTTTAGCTGCTGTAGTTTAGTTGCTGTAGCTTAGTCTCTCTCTCGCTCTCTCGCTCTCTCTCTCTCTCTCTTTCTCTCTCTCTCTCTCTCTCTCTCTCGCTCTCTCGCAAGTAAGGTATATAATATATAAAGTGAAATCAATAAAAATTCTCTCTCTCTCTTTTTCTCTCTCTCTCTCTCTCTCTCTCTCTCTCTCTCTCTCTCTCTCTCTCTCTCTCTCTCTCTCACTCTCTCTCTCCCACTCTCTCTCTCTTCTCTCTCTCTCTTTGCCTCTCTCTCTCTTCTCTCTCTCTCTTTGCCTCTCTCTCTCTTCTCTCTCTCTCTTTGCCTCTCTCTCTTTCTCTCTAACATTCTCTTTCTCTCTCTCTCTTTCTCTCTCTAACTTTCTCCCCCTTTCTCTCTCTCTGTTGGACTTTAGACAAAGGCATGTATAAACGTCAACAACCTCCCACCCGGGAGAGAGAATTCCTTTGATTTGGCCCAGAGAGTGAGAGAGATAGAGAGAGAATTAATCAGTTACACAGTAACTCTTAGCAAAGTAAACACTCTCCTCAGCCTGTGACCTATATAAATCCTGCGTTTGACTATCTACTGCACATCAACACACCCAATTACCTACTGTATATAATTTCTGGTGTCTGGTCTCTGGTCAAAAGTACTGCACTTACATGGGGGACAATCGGGGACAATTTGGGATGCTTCCTGGAACAATTGATCTCAATGCCTTATCTCTTAACCTTGGCACCGGTTTAGTCTGAGGTAGAACTGATATTAAATACAGCTGCCAACAGACAGGAGCGAATACAAGACCACAATAATGTTTACATCTGTGTGTTTTCTCTCCTCCGTGTGAAGCGACTTTCAAGACATTTGAAACCGAAAACGACTTTGACTCCCTTTTGTTTCCCCCAAAAGTACCTTGAACAGAGTTGTGTGATTTCTACCTAGACATGTCTTCACGGTGTGGTACCAACCCCAATGTTGGGTGATCGGGCTCGATGCAATCCATGTCATGGGATTGAAATGCAGCGGTTGGTTCCATGCCCAGTATTGGGTGTGTCCCATAGGTATAGTATTGTATAAGACTGCCAAGGCACAGGGGAACATGGCCTGGGTGGGAGGAGGGAGGGAGGGAGGGAGGGAGGGAGGGAGGGAGGGAGGGAGGAGGGAGGGGGAGGGAGGGAGGAGGGAGGGAGGGAGGGGGAGGGAGGGAGGGAGGGAGGGAGGGAGGGAGGGAGGGGAGCAGGATGTGAAGCAGGTCTTTACTGTATGCTACCAAGCCCAGAGTCTCACCATTTTGCTTCTAGTGTTATCTAGGGCAGAGAGGGCACAGGGGCTCTGCAGTGGGTAGGTGGGTGGCTGGATGGTTAAAGAGGGCAGGTCTACTGGTGCTGTGCCAGAGTATAACAAAGCTCACCCCATGGGTAAGCCCAGTCCCACCGAGAGATTATCTAGTGCCATAATGAGGTTGTCTGGTGGTATAGTAACCAGACCTTCACCCACCACTAAACCCCTCCTCAACTCACTCCCTCCAAACCTCCTCCTACCTAAACCCCACACACCTCACCCCATGGGTCAGCTTAGTTTCCCCCGAGAGGTCGTCTGGTAGCATAGTGATCGGCCTTAACACCTCCCTCCTCCTCTAACCCTCACCTCACCCCCTCCCTCCCTCACCTCACCCCCTCCCTCCCTCCCTCCCTCATGTCTGGCCCCTTCATGTCTCCCTCCCTCACTTCACCTCACCCCCTTCATGTCTCCCTCCCTCCCTCACCTCACCCCCTCCCTCCCTTACCTCTCCCTCTTCATGTCTCGCTCCCTCACCTCTGGTCTTTTCATGTCTCCCTCCCTCACCTCACCTCACCCCCTTCATGTCTCCCTCCCTCCCTCACCTCTCCCCCTTCATGTCTCCCTCCCTCACCTCACCTCACCCCTTCATGTCTCCCTCCCTCCCTCACCCCCTCTCCCCTCTTCATGTCTCCCTCCCTCACCTCTCCCCCTTCATGTCTCCCTCCCTCACCTCTCCCCCTTCATGTCCCTCCCTCACTCACCTCACCCCCTCCCTCCCTCCCCCTTCATGTCTTCCTCGCTCACCTCACCCCCTTCATGTCTCCCTCCCTCCCTCACCTCACCCCCTCCCTCCCTTACCTCTCCCTCTTCATGTCTCCCTCCCTCACCTCACCTCACCCCCTTCATGTCTCCCTGTCTCCCTCACCTCTCCTCCTTCATGTCCCTCGCTCCCTCACTCCCTCACCTCTCCCCCTTCATGTCCCTCGCTCCCTCACCTCACCCCCTCCCTCCCCCTTCATGTCTCCCTCCCTTCTGGCTCGGACAAGGCAGAGTGGTGAGAGACTTCTGTATTAAAGTCACTCACGACTCTGGAAATGAAAAGGAGAAAGTGGAAAAAGCTGTAAACCTTTTACAAAGGCAATTGAAGTGCAACAGAGGCTGGAAGGTTCCAGTCAGAGAGAGACTGACTGACTGACTGACTGACTGACTGACTGACTGTCTGACTGACTGACTGACTGTCTCACTGTCTGACTGACTGACTGACTGACTGACTGTCTGTCTGACTGACTGACTGACTGTCTGACTGACTGAGTCTATGACTGACTGACTGACTGACTGACTGACTGATGGACTGACTGACTGACTGACTGACTGACTGACTGACTGACTGACTGACTGTCTGACTGACTGACTGTCTGACTGTCTGACTGACTGACTGTCTGACTGACTGACTGACTGAGTCTGACAGACTGACTGACTGACTGACTGACTGACTGACTGACTGTCTGACTGACTGAGTCTATGACTGACTGACTGACTGACTGACTGACTGAATGACTGTCTGACTGACTGTCTGACTGACTGAGTCTATGACTGACTGACTGACTGACTGACTGACTGACTGACTGTCTGACTGACTGACTGACTGACTGTCTGACTGACTGACTGACTGACTGACTGACTGACTGTCTGACTGACTGAGTCTATGACTGACTGACTGACTGACTGACTGACTGACTGACTGAATGACTGTCTGACTGACTGTCTGACTGACTGAGTCTATGACTGACTGACTGACTGACTGACTGACTGACTGTCTGACTGACTGACTGTCTGACTGACTGACTGACTGACTGACTGTCTGACTGACTGAGTCTATGACTGACTGACTGACTGACTGTCTGACTGACTGACTCTATGACTGACTGACTGACTGACTGACTGACTGACTGACTCTCTGACTGACTGACTGACTCTCTCTCTGACTGACTGACTGACTGACTGACTGACTGTCTGACTGACTGTCTGACTGACTGACTGTCTGACTGTCTGACTGACTGAGTCTATGACTGACTGACTGACTGACTGTCTGACTGACTGACTGACTGACTCTATGACTGACTGACTGACTGACTGACTGACTGACTCTCTGACTGACTGACTGACTGACTCTCTCTCTGACTGACTGACTGACTGACTGTCTGACTGACTGACTGTCTGACTGACTGTCTGACTGACTGAGTCTATGACTGACTGACTGACTGACTGACTGACTCTATGACTGACTGACTGACTCTCTGACTGACTGACTGACTGACTCTCTCTCTGACTGACTGACTCTCTCTCTGACTGACTGACTCTCTCTCTGACTGACTGACTGACTGACTGACTGTCTGACTGACTGACTCTATGACTGACTGACTGACTGACTGACTGACTGACTCTCTCTCTGACTGACTGACTGTCTGACTGACTGACTGACTCTCTCTCTGACTGACTGACTCTCTCTCTGACTGACTGACTCTCTCTCTGTCTGACTGACTGTCTGACTGTCTGACTCTATGACTGACTGACTGACTGACTGACTGACTGACTGTCTGACTGACTGTCTGACTGACTGTCTGACTGACTGACTCTATGACTGACTGACTGACTGACTGACTGACTGACTCTCTGACTGGCTGACTGACTGACTGACTCTCTCTCTGACTGACTGACTGACTGACTGACTGACTGTCTGACTGACTGTCTGACTGACTGACTCTATGACTGACTGACTGACTGACTGACTCTATGACTGACTGACTGACTGACTGACTGTCTGACTGACTGACTGACTGACTGACTGACTGACTGTCTGACTGACTGTCTGACTGACTGTCTGACTGACTGATTCTATGACTGACTGACTGTCTGACTGTCTGACTGACTGGCTGTCTGACTGACTGTCTGATTGTCTGACTGTCTGACTGACTCTATGACTGACTGACTGACTGACTGACTGTCTGACTGACTCTATGACTGACTGACTGTCTGACTGACTCTATGACTGACTGACTGACTGTCTGACTGTCTGACTGACTCTATGACTGACTGACTGTCTGACTGACTCTATGACTGACTGACTGACTGTCTGACTGTCTGACTGACGGACTGTCTGACTGACTGTCTGACTGACTGTCTGGCTGACTGTCTGACTGACTGACTCTCTGACTGACTGACTGACTGTTTGACTGACTGACTCTCTCTCTGACTTACTGACTGTCTGACTGACTGACTGACTGACTGACTGTCTGACTGTCTGACTGACTGACTGACTCTCTGACTGACTGAATCACTGTTTGACTGACTAACTCTCTCTCTGACTGACTGACTCTCTCTCTGTCTGACTGACTCTCTCTCTGACTGACTGACTGTCTGACTGACTGACTGACTCTCTCTCTGACTGACTGACTGTCTGACTGACTGACTCTCTGACTGACTGACTGACTGTCTGTCTGACTGACTCTCTCTCTGACTGACTGACTGTCTGACTTACTGACTCTCTCTCTGTCTGACTGACTCTCTCTCTGACTGACTGACTGTCTGACTGACTGACTGACTGACTCTCTCTCTGACTGACTGACTGTCTGACTGACTGACTCTCTGACTGACTGACTCTCTCTCTGACTGACTGACTGTCTGACTGACTGACTCTCTGACTGACTGACTCTCTCTCTGTCTGACTGACTCTCTCTCTGACTGACTGACTCTCTCTGACTGACTGACTGACTGACTGACTGACTCTCTGACTGACTGACTGACTGGGCAACCTCTGGTCTGGCCTCTGGGGATGTGTCCCAAATGGAACATTCCCTATGAACCCTGGTCAAAAGTCGTGCACTATATAGGGAATAGGATTCCATAGGGCTCTGGTCTAAAGTAGTGCACTATATAGGGAATAGGGTTCCATAGGGTTCTGGTTTAAAGTAGTGTACTATATAGGGAATAGGGTGCCATAGGTCTCTGGTCTAAAGTAGTGTACTATATAGAGAGTTTGGGAGCCATAGGGCTCGGGTCTAAAGTAGTGTACTATATAGGGAATAGGGTGCCATTTGGGTCGCACATGGTCTGGCTCTCACCACCTCGCTCCGGTTGGACAACTGTCCAGACCTCCAGACAGACTGAATCTGAGAGACGGGCTGAGAAAACTCGTCAGTCTAATGAATGTGTGTAAAACAAACAAACGTGTTTAAACACACATTGATGGAAACTCTTCCTGTGTGATGGCCTCTGGTGCACTGAGTACAGGCTTAGTGTGATGCTATACTGTAGTCTCCACTGAGTACAGGCTTAGTGTGATGCTATACTGTAGTCTCCACTGAGAACAGGCTTAGTGTGATACTATACTGTAGTCTCCACTGAGAACAGGCTTAGCGTGATACTATACTGTAGTCTCCACTGAGTACAGGCTTAGTGTGATGCTATACTCTAGTCTCCACTGAGTACAGGCTTAGTGTGATGCTATACTGTAGTCTCCACTGAGAACAGGCTTAGCGTGATACTATACTGTAGTCTCCACTGAGTACAGGCTTAGTGTGATGCTATACTGTAGTCTCCACTGAGTACAGGCTTAGTGTGATGCTATACTGTAGTCTCCACTGAGAACAGGCTTAGCGTGATACTATACTGTAGTCTCCACTGAGTGCAGGCTTAGTGTGATGCTATACTGTAGTCTCCACTGAGTACAGGCTTAGTGTGATGCTATACTGTAGTCTCCACTCAGTACAGGCTTAGTGTGATACTATACTGTAGTCTCCACTGAGTACAGGCTTAGTGTGATACTATACTGTAGTCTCCACTGAGTACAGGCTTAGTGTGATGCTATACTCTAGTCTCCACTCAGTACAGTCTTAGTGTGATACTATACTGTAGTCTCCACTGAGTACAGGCTTAGTGTGATGCTATACTGTAGTCTCCACTGAGTACAGGCTTATAGTACAGGCTTAGTGTGATACTATACTGTAGTCTCCACTGAGTACAGGCTTATAGTACAGGCTTAGTGTGATACTATACTGTAGTCTCCACTCAGTACAGTCTTAGTGTGATGCTATACTGTAGTCTCCACTGAGTACAGTCTTAGTGTGATGCTATACTGTAGTCTCCACTGAGTACAGGCTTAGTGTGATGCTATACTGTAGTCTCCACTGAGAACAGGCTTAGTGTGATGCTATACTGTAGTCTCCACTGAGTACAGGCTTAGTGTGATGCTATACTCTAGTCTCCACTGAGTACAGGCTTAGTGTGATGCTATACTGTAGTCTCCACTGAGTACAGGCTTAGTGTGATGCTATACTGTAGTCTCCACTGAGTACAGGCTTAGTGTGATGCTATACTCTAGTCTCCACTGAGTACAGGCTTAGTGTGATGCTATACTGTAGTCTCCACTGAGTACAGGCTTAGTGTGATGCTATACTGTAGTCTCCACTGAGTACAGGCTTAGTGTGATGCTATACTGTAGTCTCCACTGAGTACAGGCTTAGTGTGATACTATACTGTAGTCTCCACTGAGTACAGGCTTAGTGTGATGCTATACTGTAGTCTCCACTGAGTACAGGCTTAGTGTGATACTATACTGTAGTCTCCACTGAGTACAGGCTTAGTGTGATGCTATACTCTAGTCTCCACTCAGTACAGTCTTAGTGTGATACTATACTGTAGTCTCCACTGAGTACATGCTTAGTGTGATGCTATACTGTAGTCTCCACTGAGTGCAGGCTTAGTGTGATACTATACTGTAGTCTCCACTTAGTACAGGCTTAGTGTGATGCTATACTGTAGTCTCCACTTAGTACAGGCTTAGTGTGATGCTATACTGTAGTCTCCACTCAGTACAGTCTTAGTGTGATGCTATACTGTAGTCTCCACTGAGAACAGGCTTAGTGTGATGCTATACTGTAGTCTCCACTGAGTACAGGCTTAGTGTGATGCTATACTGTAGTCTCCACTGAGTACAGGCTTAGTGTGATGCTATACTGTAGTCTCCACTGAGTACAGGCTTAGTGTGATGCTATACTGTAGTCTCCACTGAGTGCAGGCTTAGTGTGATGCTATACTGTAGTCTCCACTGAGTACAGGCTTAGTGTGATGCTATACTGTAGTCTCCAATGAGTACAGGCTTAGTGTGATACTATACTGTAGTCTCCACTGAGTACAGGCTTAGTGTGATGCTATACTGTAGTCTCCAATGAGTACAGGTTTAGTGTGATGCTATACTGTAGTCTCCACTGAGTACAGGCTTAGTGTGATACTATACTGTAGTCTCCACTCAGTGCAGTCTTACAGTACAGTCTTAGTGTGATGCTATACTGTAGTCTCCACTGAGTAAAGGCTTAGTGTGATGCTATACTGTAGTCTCCACTGAGTACAGGCTTAGAGTACAGTCTTAGTGTGATGCTATACTCTAGTCTCCACTCAGTACAGTCTTATAGTACAGGCTTAGTGTGATGCTATACTGTAGTCTCCACTGAGTACAGGCTTAGTGTGATGCTATACTGTAGTCTCCACTGAGTGCAGGCTTAGTGTGATGCTATACTGTAGTCTCCACTGAGTACAGGCTTAGTGTGATGCTATACTGTAGTCTCCAATGAGTACAGGTTTAGTGTGATGCTATACTGTAGTCTCCACTGAGTACAGGCTTAGTGTGATGCTATACTGTAGTCTCCACTGAGTACAGTCTTAGTGTGATGCTATACTGTAGTCTCCACTGAGTACAGGCTTAGTGTGATGCTATACTGTAGTCTCCAATGAGTACAGGTTTAGTGTGATGCTATACTGTAGTCTCCAATGAGTACAGGTTTAGTGTGAAACTATACTGTAGTCTCCACTGAGTACAGTCTTTGTGTGATGCTATACGGTAGTCTCCACTTAGTACAGGCTTAGTGTGATGCTATACTGTAGTCTCCACTGAGAACAGGCTTAGTGTGATGCTATACTGTAGTCTCCAATGAGTACAGGTTTAGTGTGATGCTATACTGTAGTCTCCACTGAGTACAGGCTTAGTGTGATACTATACTGTAGTCTCCACTCAGTGCAGTCTTACAGTACAGTCTTAGTGTGATGCTATACTGTAGTCTCCACTGAGTAAAGGCTTAGTGTGATGCTATACTGTAGTCTCCACTGAGTAAAGGCTTAGTGTGATGCTATACTGTAGTCTCCACTCAGTGCAGTCTTAGTGTGATGCTATACTGTAGTCTCCACTGAGTACAGGCTTAGTGTGATACTATACTGTAGTCTCCACTGAGTACAGGCTTAGTTTGATGCTATACTGTAGTCTCCACTCAGTGCAGTCTTAGTGTGATGCTATACTGTAGTCTCCACTGAGTACAGGCTTAGTGTGATGCTATACTGTAGTCTCCACTGAGTACAGGCTTAGTGTGATACTATACTGTAGTCTCCACTGAGTACAGGCTTAGTGTGATGCTATACTGTAGTCTCCACTCAGTACAGTCTTATAGTCCAGGCTTAGTGTGATGCTATACTGTAGTCTCCACTTAGTACAGGCTTAGTGTGATGCTATACTGTAGTCTCCACTGAGTACAGGCTTAGTGTGATGCTATACTGTAGTCTCCACTGAGTACAGGCTTAGTGTGATGCTATACTGTAGTCTCCACTGAGTACAGTCTTAGTGTGATGCTATACTGTAGTCTCCACTGAGTACAGGCTTAGTGTGATGCTATACTGTAGTCTCCACTGAGTACAGGCTTAGTGTGATGCTATACTGTAGTCTCCACTGAGTACAGGCTTAGTGTGATGCTATACTGTAGTCTCCACTGAGTACAGTCTTAGTGTGATGCTATACTGTAGTCTCCACTTAGTACAGTCTTAGTGTGATACTATACTGTAGTCTCCACTCAGTATAGTCTTATAGTACAGGCTTAGTGTGATACTATACTGTAGTCTCCACTGAGTACAGGCTTAGTGTGATACTATACTCTAGTCTCCACTCAGTACAGTCTTAGTGTGATGCTATACTGTAGTCTCCACTCAGTACAGTCTTAGTGTGATGCTATACTGTAGTCTCCACTCAGTACAGTCTTAGTGTGATGCTATACTGTAGTCTCCACTTAGTACAGTCTTAGTGTGATGCTATACTCTAGTCTCCACTCAGTACAGTCTTAGTGTGATGCTATACTGTAGTCTCCACTGAGTACAGGCTTAGTGTGATGAAATACTGTAGTCTCCACTGAGTACAGGCTTAGTGTGATGCTATACTGTAGTCTCCACTCAGTACAGGCTTAGAGTACAGTCTTAGTGTGATGCTATACTCTAGTCTCCACTCAGTACAGTCTTATAGTACAGTCTTAGTGTGATACTATACTGTAGTCTCCACTCAGTATAGTCTTATAGTACAGGCTTAGTGTGATACTATACTGTAGTCTCCACTGAGTACAGGCTTAGTGTGATACTATACTCTAGTCTCCACTCAGTACAGTCTTATAGTACAGTCTTAGTGTGATGCTATACTGTAGTCTCCACTCAGTACAGTCTTAGTGTGATGCTATACTGTAGTCTCCACTCAGTACAGTCTTAGTGTGATGCTATACTGTAGTCTCCACTTAGTACAGTCTTAGTGTGATGCTATACTCTAGTCTCCACTCAGTACAGTCTTAGTGTGATGCTATACTGTAGTCTCCACTGAGTACAGGCTTAGTGTGATGAAATACTGTAGTCTCCACTGAGTACAGGCTTAGTGTGATGCTATACTGTAGTCTCCACTCAGTACAGGCTTAGAGTACAGTCTTAGTGTGATGCTATACTCTAGTCTCCACTCAGTACAGTCTTATAGTACAGTCTTAGTGTGATGCTATACTGTAGTCTCCACTGAGTGCAGGCTTAGTGTGATGCTATACTGTAGTCTCCACTGAGTACAGGCTTAGTGTGATGCTATACTGTAGTCTCCACTGAGTACAGGCTTAGTGTGATACTATACTGTAGTCTCCACTGAGTACAGGCTTAGAGTACAGTCTTAGTGTGATGCTATACTCTAGTCTCCACTCAGTACAGTCTTATAGTACAGGCTTAGTGTGATGCTATACTGTAGTCTCCACTGAGTGCAGGCTTAGTGTGATGCTATACTGTAGTCTCCACTCAGTACAGTCTTTGTGTGATGCTATACTGTAGTCTCCACTGAGTACAGGCTTAGTGTGATGCTATACTGTAGTCTCCACTCAGTACAGTCTTATAGTACAGGCTTAGTGTGATACTATACTGTAGTCTCCACTCAGTACAGTCTTAGTGTGATGCTATACTGTAGTCTCCACTCAGTACAGTCTTAGTGTGATGCTATACTGTAGTCTCCACTGAGTACAGTCTTATAGTACAGGCTTAGTGTGATACTATACTGTAGTCTCCACTCAGTACAGTCTTAGTGTGATACTATACTGTAGTCTCCACTGAGTACAGTCTTATAGTACAGGCTTAGTGTGATACTATACTGTAGTCTCCACTGAGTGCAGGCTTAGTGTGGTACTATACTCTAGTCTCCACTCAGTACAGTCTTATACTACAGGCTTAGTGTGATACGATACTGTAGTCTCCACTCAGTACAGTCTTAGTGTGATACTATACTGTAGTCTCCACTCAGTACAGTCTTATAGTACAGGCTTAGTGTGATACTATACTGTGGTAGAGTAGTGGTGTAATAATGGGTTGTATGTAGTACAGTAATGTCCTTCATCTTGTTTGGACCCCAGGAAGCGCAGCTGCTGACATGATGGAGATTCTTAATCAATCCAAATACACCACAATGTATTGGAAGGTATTCTAGGTGATATTCCCTAGAATTATGGGAACATGGAATCTGATTTAGGGTCCATACAATCTGACTAAGGGTCCATGGAATCTGACTAAGGGTCCATGGAATCTGATTTAGGGTCCATGGAATCTGATTTAGGGTCCATGGAATCTGATTTAGGGTCCATGGAATCTGATTTAGGGTCCATGGAATCTGATTTAGGGTCTATGGAATCTGATTTAGGGTCCATGGAATCTGACTAAGGGTCCATGGAATCTGATTTAAGGTCCATGGAATCTGATTTAGGGTCCATGGAATCTGATTTAGGGTCCATGGAATCTGATTTAGGGTCCATGGAATCTGATTTAGGGTCTATGGAATCTGATTTAGGGTCCATGGAATCTGATTTAGGGTCCATGGAATCTGATTTAGGGTCCATGGAATCTGATTTAGGGTCCATGGAATCTGATTTAGGGTCTATGGAATCTGATTTAGGGTCCATGGAATCTGATTTAGGGTCCATGGAATCTGATTTAGGGTCCATGCAATCTGACTAAGGGTCCATGGAATCTGACTAAGGGTCCGTGGAATCTGATTTAGGTTCCATGGAATCTGATTTAGGGTCCATGGAATCTGATTTAGGGTCCGTGGAATCTGATTTAGGTTCCATGGAATCTGATTTAGGGTCCGTGGAATCTGACTAAGGGTCTATGGAATCTGATTTAGGGTCCATGGAATCTGATTTAGGGTCCATGAAATCTGATTTAGGGTCCATGGAATCTGATTTAGGGTCCATGGAATCTGATTTATGGTCCGTGGATTGTAACTTGTTTTAACATTGACCGCCCAGCCCAGTGATCCAGCACATATCAACAAGTCCTTGGGGTGATCTTTCCTTTCCCCGATGTGGTCGCCTTTTATTTACACATTTCACTACAGTATCAGTCGCTGAAATGAACTGATAGAAAGTTGAGCTGCAGTGAGATTATGACGAGGGCCCACAGGGGGGGGGGGGGGTTGGATCCTTACACTAGAGAGAAACCTTCTGAAGCTGTCTGCTCCTCACTGTCTCAGAGCATCACACATCACACATCCACATCACACATCCACACATCAACACATCCAAACATCCACACATCCACACATCCACACATCCAAACCTCAACACATCCAAACATCCACACATCCACACATACACACATCCACACATCCACACATCCACACATCACACATCCACACATCACACATCCAAACCTCCACATCCAAACATCCACACATCCACACATCCACACATCCAAACATCCACACATCCACACATCCACACATCCACACATCAAAACATCCACACATCCACACATCCACACATCCAAACATCAAATCATCCACACATCAAAACATCCACACATCCACCCATCCACACATCCACACATCCAAACATCCAAACATCCACACATCCACACATCCAAACATCCACACATCCAAACATCCACACATCCAAACATCCACACATCCACACATCCACACATCCACACATCCAAACGTCAAAACATCCACACATCCACACATCCACACATCCACACATCTACACATCCACACATCTACACATCCACACATCCACACATCCACACATCTACACATCCACACATCCACACATCAAAACATCCACACATCCACACATCAAAACATCCAAACATCCACACATCCACACATCCACACATCCACACATCTACACATCCACACATCTACACATCCACACATCCACACATCAAAACATCCACACATCCACATCAAAACATCCAAACATCCACACATCCACACATCACACATCACACATCCACATCCAAACATCAAATCGTCCACACATCAAAACATCCACACGTCACATCCACATCCACATCCAAACATCCAAACATCCAAACATCCACACATCCAAACATCCACACATCCAAACATCCACACATCCAAACATCGTCACATCCACATCCACCACACATCCACACATCGTCAAAACATCACACATCCACACATCCCATCTACATCCACACATCTACACATCCACATCACACATCCACATCATCACACATCCACACATCAAAACATCCACACATCCACACATCAATCAAAACATCCAAACATCCACACATCACACATCCACACGTCACACATCCACACATCACACATCTACACATCCACACATCTACACATCCACACATCACACATCAAAACATCCACACATCACACATCAAAACATCCAAACATCACACATCCGCATCCACATCACACATCAAAACATTCACACATCCAAACATCCACACATCCAAACATCCACACATCCAAACATCCACACATCCACACATCCACACATCCAAACATCCACACATCAAAACATCCAAACATCCAAACATCCAAACCTCCACACATCAAAACATCCACACATCCAAACATCCAGACCTCCACACATCAAAACATCCAAACCTCCACACATCCACACATCCAAACATCCAAACCTCCACACATCAAAACCTCCACACATCCAAACCTCCACACATCCAAGGCCTCCACACATCAAAACGTCCAAACATCCGCATCCAAACATCCAAACCTCCACCATCAAAACATCCAAGCCTCCACATCCACAATTCCAAACATCCAAACCTCCACATCAAAACATCCAAACATCCAAACATCCACACGTCCACATCCAAACGTCCACACGTCACACATCCGCGTCCGCGTCACACATCCAAACATCCACACATCCAAACATCCACACGTCCACATCCACACGTCCAAACGTCCCACGTCACATCCACACGTCCAAACATCCACACATCCAAACATCAAACCTCCAGGCATCCACATCCACACATCCAAACATCACATCCACCTCCACATCCAAACATCCAAACCTCCACACATCAAAACATCCAAACATCCACACATCCAAATATCCAAACCTCCACACATCAAAACATCCAAACGTCTACACATCCACACATCCAAACATTCACACATCCAAACATCCAAACATCTAAACATCCACACACATCGTCACATCCACACATCAAACATCAAACCTCCACATCAAAACATCCACACATCCAAACATCAAACATCAAACGTCCACACATCCAAACATCTGCACGTCCACATCCAAACATCCAAACATCCAAACGTCACATCCAAACATCTACACATCCACGTCCACACGTCACGTCCACACGTCCACATCCAAACATCTACACGTCCACACATCCAAACGTCAAACATCCAAACATCCACATTCAAACATCCACACATCCAAACATCCACACATCCACACATCCACACATCCACACATCCAAACATCTACACATCCACACATCCAAACATCCAAACATCCAAACATCCACACATCCAAACATCCAAACATCCAAACATCCACACATCCAAACATCCACACATCCAAACATCCAAACATCCAAACATCCACACATCCAAACATCCAAACATCCAAACATCCACACATCCAAACATCCAAACATCCACACATCCAAACATCCAAACATCCAAACATCCACACATCCAAACATCCACACATCCACACACCCACACATCCAAACATCCACACATCCAAACATCCAAACATCTAAACATCCACACATCCACACATCCACACATCCACACATCCAAACATCCACACATCCACACATCAAAACATCCAAACATCCACACATCCACACATCCACACAGAGAAATAGGCATCTTATTCCGTACAAATGGTGTCTTTCTGGAAAGTGTTCAGACCCCTTTGACTTTTGTACCCGTTTTGTTACATTGCAGTTTTATTCTGTAATTAATTAAATTGTTTTTTTTCCCCCTCATCAATCTACACACAATAGCCCATAATGGCAAAGCATAAATAGGTTTTATTAAGAAATGTTTGCAAATGTATAAAAAATAAATAAAACTGAAATATCACATTTACATAAGTATTCAGACCCTTTACTGAGTACCTTATTGAAGCACTTTTGGCAGCGATTACAGCCTCGAGTCTTCTGGGGTATGACGTGACAAGCTTGGCACACCTGTATTTGGGGAGTTTCTCCCATTCTTCTCTGCAGATCCTCTCAACGTCTGTCAGGTTAGATGGCGTGCGTCGCTGCACAGCTATTTCTAAGTCTTTCCGGAGATATTCGATCGGGTTTAAGTCCAGGCTCTGACTGGGCCCCTCAAGAACATTCAGAGACTTGTCCCAAATCCACTCCTGCATTGTCTTGGCTGTGTGCTTAGGGTCGTTGTCCTGTTGGAAGGTGAACCTTTGCCCCAGTCTAAGGTCCCGAGCGCTCTGGAGCAGGTTTTCATCAAGGATCTCTCTGTACTTTGCTCCGTTCATCTTCCTTCAATCCTGACTAGTCTCCCAGTCCCTGTCGCTGAAAATCTTCCCCACAGCATGATGCTGTCACCACCATGCTTCACTGTAGAGATGGTGCCAGGTTTCCTCCAGACGTGACGCTTGGCTTTCAGGCCAAAGAGTTAAATATTGGTTTAATCAGACCAGAGAATCTTGTTTCTTATGGTCTGAGAGTCTTTTTGGTGCCTTTTGGAAAACTCCAAGCGGGCTGTCATGTGCCTTTTACTGAGGAGTGGCTTCCATCTGGCCACTCTACCACAAAGGGCTGATTGGTGAAGTGCTGCAGAGATGGTTGTCCTTCTGGAAGGTTCTGTGGAGCTCTGTCAGAGTGACCATCGGGTTCTTGGTCACCTCTCTGCCCAAGGCACTTCTCCCCCGATTGGTCAGTTTGGCCGGGTGGCCAGCTCTAGGAAGAGTGGTTCCAAACTTCCTCCATTTAAGAATTGTATTGTTTTGTTTGTTTTTATTTAACCTTTATTTAACCTTTATATAACTTTTATTTAACGAGGCAAGAAGGTTAAGAACAAATTCTTATTTTCAATTACGGCCTTGGAACAGTGTGTTAACTGCCTTGTTCAGGGGCAGAGCGACAGATATTTACATTGTCAGCTCAGGGATTCGATCTTGCTACCTTTCGGTTACTATGCCAACGCTTTAACCACTAGGCTACCAATTTAAGAAAGATGGAGGCCACTGTGTTCTTGGGAACCTTCAGTGCTGCAGACATTTTTTTGGTACCCTTCCCCAAATCTGTGCCTCAACACAATCCTGTCTCGGAGCTTTACGGACAATTCCTTCGACCTCATGGCTTGGTTTTTGCTCAACTGTGGGACCTTATATAGACAGGTGTGCCTTTCCAAATCATGTCCAATCAATTGAATTTACCACAGGTGGACTTCAATCAAGTTGTAGAAACATCTCAAATATCATCAATGGAAACAGGAAGCACCTGAGCTCAATTTAGTCTCATACCAAAGGGTCTGAATACTTATGCAAATAAGGTATTTCAGTTTTTATTTTGAAGACGTTTGCAAACATAAATAAAATAAAAATGTTTTTGCTTTGTCATTATGGCTTATTATGTGTAGATTGATGAGAAAACAAACATTTAAGGCCTTTGAGAATAAGGCTGTAACTTTAAAAAAATGTTGGGTAAAAAAATCAAGTGGTCTGAATAGTTTCCACTGTGTTGACCAATAGGGCCCAACCCCTTGCTATTGGCCGTGACCCATTTCTTACGGATCCCTCAGGAAACCAGAGCTTCAATGGAGGCTTCAGCTGATGGGGAACGGTGTTCGGTTTCAGCCTGCTTTTCCTGGGACACATTATCGGACACGGGGGGGGTGTCCAAAAGGGAACGGCCGATCCAATGGAAGACGAGGAGGTGTTGTTACGCAACGCCCAACCGCTCGCCACGAGAAACACTAACAGAGATTAACAAGGACCGATCAGCCAGGCCGTTTGTGTGTGCATGTGTGTGTGTGTGTGTGCGTGCGTGCATGTGTATGTGTGTGTGTATGCGTGTGTGTGTGAGTGGGCGCTGAACCAGCCGGGTCAACACACACCTGCAGTTATGTGGTGGCTGCGGGTCCAGTCGGCTCAGGACGGACCAGCGTGGAGTCTGAGGGGTGTGGGATGAGACCTCCATTGGTCTGAGGGGTGGGATGAGACCTCCTTTGGTCTGAGGGGTGTGAGATGAGACCTCCATTGGTCTGGGGGGTGTGGGATGAGACCTCCTTTGGTCTGAGGGGTGTGGGATGAGACCTCCATTGGTCTGAGGGGTGTGGGATGAGACCTCCATTGGTCTGAGGGGTGTGGGATGAGACCTCCATTGGTCTGAGGGGTGTGGGATGAGACCTCCTTTGGTCTGAAGGGTGGGATGAGACCTCCTTTGGTCTGAGGGGTGTGGGATGAGACCTCCTTTGGTCTGAAGGGTGGGATGAGACCTCCTTTGGTTTGAGGGGTGGGATGAGACCTTCATTGGTCTGAGGGGTGTGGGATGAGACCTCCTTTGTTCTGAGTGGTGTGGGATGAGACCTCCTTTGGTCTGAGGGGTGTGGGATGAGACCTCCTTTGTTCTGAGTGGTGTGGGATGAGACCACCTTTGTTCTGTGGTGTGGGATGAGACCTCCATTGGTCTGGGGGGTGTGGGATGAGACCTCCATTGCTCTGAGGGGTGTGGGATGAGACCTCCATTGGTCTGGGGGTGTGGGATGAGACCTCCATTGGTCTGGGGGTGGGATAAGACCTCCATTGGTCTGAGGGTGTGGGATGAGACCTCCCATTGGTCTGAGGGGTGAGTCTGAGTGGTGTGGGATGAGACCTCCATTGGTCTGAGGGGTGTGGGATGAGACCTCCATTGGTCTGAGGGGGGTGTGGGATGAGACCTCCATTGGTCTGAGGGGTGTGGGATGAGACCTCCATTGGTCTGGGGTGTGGGGACCTCCATTGGTCTGAGGGGTGTGGGATGAGACCTCCATTGGTCTGAGGGGGGATGAGTGGGATGGGGACCTCCATTGGTCTGGGGGTGTGGGGTGAGACCTCCTTTGGTCTGAAGGGGGTGGGATGAGACCTCCTTTGGTCTGAGGGGTGTGGGATGAGACCTCCATTGGTCTGAGGGGTGTGGGATGAGACCTCCATTGGTCTGAGGGGTGGGGATGAGACCTCCTTTGGTCTGAGGCGTGTGGGATGAGACCTCCATTGGTCTGAAGGGTGTGGGATGAGACCTCCATTGGTCTGAGGGGTGGGGATGAGACCTCCATTGGTCTGAGGGGTGTGGGATGGTTCCTCCATTGGTCTGAGGGGTGTGGGATGGTTCCTCCTTTGGTCTGGGTGGGGGCACCTGTGGTGAATCACTCTAAGAACAGGTCTGGAGGGTGAATCACTCTAAGGACAGGGCTGGTGTGAATCACTCTATGGACAGGGCTGTGGTGAATCACTCTAAGGACAGGGCTGGTGTGAATCACTCTATGGACAGGGCTGTGGTGAATCACTCTAAGGACAGGGCTGGGGTGAATCACTCTAAGGACAGGGCTGGGGTGAATCACTCTAAGGACAGGGCTGGAGGGTGAATCACTCCAAGGACAGGGCTGTGGTGAATCACTCTATGGACAGGGCTGTGGTGAATCACTCTATGGACAGGGCTGTGGTGAATCACTCTATGGACAGGGCTGTGGTGAATCACTCTATGGACAGGTCTGGAGGGTGAATCACTCTAAGGACAGGGCTGTGGTGAATCACTCTAAGGACAGGGCTGTGGTGAATCACTCTAAGGACAGGGCTGGTGTGAATCACTCTAAGGACAGGGCTGGTGTGAATCACTCTAAGGACAGGGCTGTGGTGAATCACTCTATGGACAGGGCTGTGGTGAATCACTCTATGGACAGGGCTGGGGGGTGAATCACTCTATGGACAGGGCTGGTGTGAATCACTCTATGGACAGGGCTGTGGTGAATCACTCTATGGACAGGGCTGTGGTGAATCACTCTATGGACAGGGCTGGGGTGAATCACTCTATGGACAGGCCTGGTGTGAATCACTCTAAGGACAGGTCTTGGGTTAATCACTCTAATGACAGGCCTGGTGTGAATCATTCTAGTTTCAGCTGTTGTAGATCGACATGGATCACGAACGCCTCAAGCTCAGGGTTGACAAGGTGAAGCAGGGAGGAGTTAAAGGCTCTGGAATGCCTGTTACCAGCCACGCTCGCATGCCAACAATGTGTCAGGTTCAGCCAGCAGATATGAGATAACGTTTCTGACTCACCTCCCTGCTTCTTTGAACTCGGGAACATTTAAAGCTGATCTGGGATCTGGTTTAAAGCTCCCACTAAAATCTGATCCCAAATTACACCTTATTTGCTATATGGTGGTGCTACTATAGACCAGAGCCCTATTCCCTATATAGTGGTACTACTATAGACCAGAGCCCTATTCCCTATATAGTGGTACTACTATAGACCAGAGCTCTATTCCCTATATAGTGGTACTACTATAGACCAGAGCCCTATTCCCTATATAGTGGCACTACTATAGACCAGAGCCCTATTCCCTATATAGTGGTACTACTATAGACCAGAGCCCTATTCCCTATATAGTGGTACTACTATAGACCAGAGCCCTATTCCCTATATAGTGGCACTACTATAGACCAGAGCCCTATTCCCTATATAGTGGTACTACTATAGACCAGAGCCCTATTCCCTATATAGTGGTACTACTATAGACCAGAGCCCTATTCCCTATATAGTGGTACTACTATAGACCAGAGCCCTATTCCCTATATAGTGGTACTACTATAGACCAGAGCCCTATTCCCTATATAGTGGTACTACTATAGACCAGAGCCCTATTCCCAGACTACAATAGCACAGAATAGGATGGCATTTGTGATGCATACTAGCTCTATCTGTCAAAGTCTCTACCTCCTTCACTCCTTCCTGCTCCCTCAGTCGGCTGGGCTCTGGGCTGTTGACTCTCTCCTTCTCTGCTCCATCAGTTGACTGGGCTCTGGGCTGTTGACTCTCTCCTTCCCTGCTCCGTCAGTCAGCTGGGCTCTGGGCTGTTGACTCTCTCCTTCCCTGCTCCCTCAGTCGGCTGGGCTCTGGGCTGTTGACTCTCTCCTTCTCTGCTCCATCAGTTGACTGGGCTCTGGGCTGTTGACTCTCTACTTCACTACTTCCTGCTCCGTCAGTCGGCTTGGCTCTGGGCTGTTGACTCTCTCCTTCCCTGCTCCGTCAGTCAGCTGGGCTCTGGGCTGTTGACTCTCTCCTTCCCTGCTCCGTCAGTCAGCTGGGCTCTGGGCTGTTGACTCTCTCCTTCCCTGCTCCGTCAGTCAGCTGGGCTCTGGGCTGTTGACTCTCTCCTTCCCTGCTCCGTCAGTCAGCTGGGCTCTGGGCTGTTGACTCTCTCCTTCCCTGCTCCGTCAGTCGGCTGGGCTCTGGGCTGTTGACTCTCTCCTCTCCTTCTCTGCTCCGTCAGTCAGCTGGGCTCTGGGCTGTTGACTCTCTCCTCTCCTTCTCTGCTCCGTCAGTCGGCTGGGCTCTGGGCTGTTGACTCTCTCCTTCTCTGCTCCGTCAGTCAGCTGGGCTCTGGGCTGTTGACTCTCTCCTTCTCTGCTCCGTCAGTCAGCTGGGCTCTGGGCTGTTGACTCTCTCCTTCTCTGCTCCCTTAGTCGGCTGGGCTCTGGGCTGTTGACTCCATCCTTCCTGCTCCGTCAGTCGGCTGGGCTCTGGGCTGTTGACTCCCTCCTTCCTGCTCCGTCAGTCGGCTGGGCTCTGGGCTGTTGACTCTCTCCTTCTCTGCTCCATCAGTTTGCTGGGCTCTGGGCTGTTGACTTTCTCCTTCCCCCCTTTTCTGCTCCATCAGTCAGCTGGGCTCTGGGCTGTTGACTCTCTCCTTCTCTGCTCACTCAGTCGGCTGGGCTCTGAGCTGTTGACTCTCTCCTTCTCTGCTCCGTCAGTCAGCTGGGCTCTGGGCTGTTGACTCTCTCCTTTCCTGCTCCGTCAGTCAGCTGGGCTCTGGGCTGTTGACTCTCTCCTTCTCTGCTCCGTCAGTCAGCTGGGCTCTGGGCTGTTGACTCTCTCCTTCTCTGCTCCGTCAGTCAGCTGGGCTCTGGGCTGTTGACTCCCTCCTTCCCTCATGTGCTTGGAGGAGGTCCATCGTTCCCGAGTCCCAAGGAGAGAGATACAGAGAAACCTGCTTCCAGAAATATAACATTAATATCCACACACACACACACACACACACACAAACACACACACACACACACACACACACACACACACACACACACACACACACACACACACACACACACACACACACACACACACACACACACACACACACACACACACACACACACACCACAATAGTACATTCTCTTTATATAATCACTGTTCACTGCCAGGTGGTGTTAGTTACAAGAAAAACACACCTACGTACCTGCAGGACAGAACCAGGACACGGCCAGGACACGGGATAGGACACGGCCAGGACACGGGATAGGACACGACCAGGACACGGTCAGGACACGGGATAGGACACGACCAGGACACGGTCAGGACACGGGATAGGACACGACCAGGACACGACCAGGACACGGTCAGGACAAGGGATAGGACATGGCCAGGACACGGCCAGGACACGGTCAGGACACGGGACCAGGACACGGACCAGGTGGTGTTAGTTACAGGAAAGGATAGGACACGCCAGGATAGGACACGGATAGGACCAGGACACGGGATAGGACACGGGATAGGACAAGACCAGGACACGGTCAGGACAAGGGATAGGACACGACCAGGACACGGCCAGGACACGGGATAGGACACGGCCAGGACAAGGGATAGGACACGACCAGGACACGGGATAGGACACGATAGGACAGGTGGGATAGACACGGGATAGGACACGTACCTGCAGGACACGGCCAGGACAAGGGATAGGACACGGCCAGGACACGGCCAGGACACGGGATAGGACACGGGATAGGACACCAGGGAGGACACGGGATAGGACACGACCAGGACACGGATAGGACACGGGATAGGACACGGGACCAGGACACGGGATAGGACACGGGATAGGACACACGGACCAGGACACGACCAGGACACGGGATAGGACACGGGATGGGACACGGCCAGGACACGGGATAGGACGGGATAGGACACGACCAGGACACGGGATAGGACACGGGACCAGGACACGGGATAGGACACGACCAGGACACGGGATAGGACACGGGATAGGACACGACCAGGACAGGACACACGGCCAGGACACGGGATAGGACACGACCAGGACACGGGGATAGGACACGGATAGGACACGGGATAGGACACGGGCCAGGACACAGGACCAGGAGGACACGGCCAGGACACGACCAGGACACGGGATAGGACACGGGATAGGACACGGGCCAGGACACGGATAGACACGGCCAGGACACGGGATAGGACACAGCCAGGACATAGAGATAGGACACAATAGGACACGGGATAGACACGTTCCATCCCAAAGGGCTCTGGTCTAAAGTAGGACACGGGATAGGACACTGGATAGACACTACCAGGACACGGGTCTAAAGTAGTGCACTAGGATAGGGATGGTCTAAAGATAGACAAAACAATAAATATAAATAAGTAAAAAAGTTGCATCCCAAATGGGCTCTGTCTAAAGTAGTGCACTACCATAGGGTCTGGTCTAAAGTAGTGCACTACCATAGGGTCCCTGGTCTAAAGTAGTGCACTACCATAGGGCCCTGGTCTAAAGTAGTGCACTACCATAGGGCCCTAGTCTAAAGCAGTACACTACCATAGGGCTCTGGTCTAAAGTAGTGCACTACCATAGGGCCCTGGTCTAAAGTAGTACACTACCATAGGGCTCTGGTCTAAAGTAGTGCACTACCATAGGGCCCTGGTCTAAAGTAGTGCACTACATAGGGAATAGGGTTCCACCAGGGCTCTGGTCTAAAGTAGTGCACTACCATAGGGCTCTGGTCTAAAGTAGTGCACTACATAGGGAATAGGGTTCCATAGGGCTCTGGTCTAAAGTAGTGCACTACCATAGGGCTCTGGTCTAAAGTAGTGCAATACCATAGGGCCCTGGTCTAAAGTAGTGCACTGCCATAGGGCCCTGGTCTAAAGTAGTACACTACCATAGAGCTCTGGTCTAAAGTAGTGCACTACATAGGGAATAGGGTACCATTAGAGATGTATCCTACATGCAGGACAAGACACATGACGTAAGAGAGAAAGAAGTGGGATTTAAACGGTTTTACATGATCTGTTCTAAGATCTGTTCTATGATCTGTTCTAAGATCTGTTCTAAGATCTGTTCTAAGATCTGTTCTATGATCTGTTCTAAGATCTGTTCTAAGATCTGTTCTAAGATCTGTTCTAAGATCTGTTCTACGATCTGTTCTATGATCTGTTCTACAATCTGTTCTATGATCTGTTCTAAGATCTGTTCTACAATCTGTTCTAAGATCTGTTCTATGATCTGTTCTATGATCTGTTCTAAGATCTGTTCTAAGATCTGTTCTAAGATCTGTTCTACGATCTGTTCTATGATCTGTTCTAAGATCGGTTCTAAGATCTGTTCTATGATCTGTTCTATGATCTTTCTAAGATCTGTTCTACAATCTGTTCTATGATCTGTTCAAAGATCTGTTCTATGATCTGTTCTATGATCTGTTCTAAGATCTGTTCTATGATCTGTTCTATGATCTGTTCTAAGATCTGTTCTAAGATCTGTTCTAAGATCCTAAGTTCTAAGATCCGTTCTAAGATCTGTTCTAAGATCTGTTCTAAGATCTGTTCTGAGATCTGTTCTACGATCCGTTCTAAGATCTGTTTTAAGATCTGTTCTAAGATCTGTTCTAAGTTCTAAGATCTGTTCTAAGATCTGTTCTAAGATCTGTTCTAAGATCTAGATCTGTTCTAAGATCTGTTCTAAAATGTGTTCTAAGATCTGTTCTAAGATCTGTTCTACGATCTGTTCTAAGATCTGTTCTAAGTTCTAAGATATGTTCTAAGATCTGTTCTAAGTTCTAAGATCTGTTCTAAGATCTGTTCTATGATCTGTTCTAAAATGTGTTCAAGGATCTGTTCTAAGATCTGTTCTGAGATCTGTTCTAAGATCTGTTCAAAGATCTGTTCTAAGTTCTAAGATATGTTCTAAGATCTGTTCTAAGTTCTAAGATCTGTTCTAAGATCTGTTCTAAGGTCTGTTTTAAAGATCTGTTCTAAGATCTGTTCTATGATCTGTTCTAAGATGTGTTCTACGATCTGTTCTAAGATCTGTTCTGAGATCTGTTCTACGATCTGTTCAAAGATCTGTTCTAAGTTCTAAGATATGTTCTAAGATCTGTTCTAAGTCTATAAGATCTGTTCTAAGATCTGTTCTATGATCTGTTCTATGATCTGTTCTAAGATCTGATCTAAGATCTGTTCTACGATCTGTTCTAAGATATGTTCTAAGATCTGTTCTACGATCTGTTCTAAGATCTGTTCTAAGATCTGTTCTAAGATCTAAGATCTGTTCTAAGATCTGTTCTAAGATCTGTTTTAAGATCTGTTCTAAGATCTGTTCTAAGTTCTAAGATCTGTTCTAAGTTCTAAGATATGTTCTAAGATCTGTTCTAAGTTCTAAGATCTGTTCTAAGATCTGTTCTAAGATCTGTTCTAAGATCTGTTCTAAGATCTGTTCTAAGATCTGTTCTAAGATCTGTTCTAAGATCTGTTCTAAGGTCTGTTTTAAGATCTGTTCTAAGATCTGTTCTAAGTTCTAAGATCTGTTCTAAGATCTGTTCTATGATCTGTTCTAAGATGTGTTCGAAGATCTGTTCTAAGATCTGTTCTGAGATCTGTTCTACGATCTGTTCAAAGATCTGTTCTAAGTTCTAAGATATGTTGTAAGATCTGTTCTAAGATCTGTTCTACGATCTGTTCTAAGATCAATCAATCACATGTATTTCTAAAGCCCTTTTTTACATCAGCCATTTTCACAAAGTGCTTATAGAGGAACTCAGCCTCAAAACACCTCATCTGTTTGTTTTAAAGAGAGGAAGAAGGGTTTTTAAAGCAGCACGACATAAAGCCCCCCCTCCCTCGACTGACATAACAGTTTTGTAGGAGCATCTGAGGGATGGGGGGAGATGAAGGGAGGGAGGAAGGGAGGAGAAGGGAGGGAGGAAGGGAGGGAGGAAGGGAGGAGAAGGGAGGGAGGGGGAGGAGAAGGGAGGGAGGGAGGAGAAGGGAGGGAGGAGAAGGGAGGGAGGGGGGGAGAAGGGAGGGAGGAGAAGGGAGGGAGGAAGGGAGGGAGGAAGGGAGGAGAAGGGAGGGAGGAAGGGAGGGAGGAAGGGAGGAGGGGGGGGAGGGAGGAAGGGAGGAGAAGGGAGGGAGGGAGGGAGGAAGGGAGGGAGGGAGGGAGGGAGGGAGGAAGGGAGGAGAAGGGAGGGAGGAGAAGGGAGGGAGGAGAAGGGAGGGAGGAAGAGGGAGGTGGGAGGAATGAGTAGGGAGGAGAGAGGAAGGAGGAGAGAGGAGGGAGGAGAGAGGAGAGTGGAAGGAGGAGGAAAGGGGAGATTATGTAAGTGTCAGTAACACCAGAGACTTTGTGTGTCGGTTCAGTGACTCTCCTCACTCAAGATGCAGGGGAAAGGTGAGGAGGGACAGAGGAAGACAGGGAGAGAGGGAGATTAAGGTGGAAGGGGAGGAGGGACAGGGAGACAGGGGAGAGAGGGAGATGAAGGTGAAAGAGGAGGAGAGACAGAGGAAGACAGGGAGAGAGGGAGATGAAGGTGGAAGGGGAGGAGAGACAGAGGTATACAGGGAGAGAGGGAGATGAAGGTGGAAGGGGAGGAGAGACAGAGGAAGACAGGGAGAGAGGGAGATGAAGGTGGAAGTGGAGGAGAGACAGAGGAAGACAGGGAGAGAGAGGGATATGAAGGTGGAAGGGGAGGAGTGACAGAGGAAGACAGGGAGAGAGGGAGATGCAGGTGAAAGAGGAGGAGTGACAGAGGAAGACAGGGAGAGAGAGGGAGATGAAGGTGAAAGAGGAGGAGTGACAGAGGAAGACAGGGAGAGAGGGAGATGCAGGTGAAAGAGGAGGAGTGACAGAGGAAGACAGGGAGAGAGGGAGATGCAGGTGAAAGAGGAGGAGTGACAGAGGAAGACAGGGAGAGAGGGAGATGCAGGTGAAAGAGGAGGAGTGTGCCCTGTGGCCGAGGCAAGGCGAGGCAAGCTGTGCGGCTTGGCGTCTCTTACATCAGCTTTGTTAGTGCTGCAGTAACTGTTACCAGGAGACCTTGTCTGCCTCTCAAATGGCTCCTTATCTCCATAGGGCTCTGGTCCAAAGTAGTGCACGATATAGGGAATAGGGTGCCATAGGGCTCTGGTCCAAAGTAGTGCACGATATAGGGAATAGGGTGCCATAGGGCTCTGGTCCAAAGTAGTGCACGATATAGGGAATAGGGTGCCATAGGGCTCTGGTCCAAAGTAGTGCACGATATAGGGAATAGGTTGCCATAGGGCTCTGGTCCAAAGTAGTGCACGATATAGGGAATAGGGTGCCATAGGGCTCTGGTCCAAAGTAGTGCACGATATAGGGAATAGGGTGCCATAGGGCTCTGGTCCAAAGTAGTGCACGATATAGGGAATAGGGTGGGCTCTGGTCCAAAGTAGTACACGATATAGGGAATAGGGTGCCATAGGGCTCTGGTCCAAAGTAGTACACGATATAGGGAAGAGGGTGCCATAGGGCTCTGGTCCAAAGTAGTACACGATATAGGGAAGAGGGTGCCATAGGGCTCTGGTCCAAAGTAGTGCCGATATAGGGAATAGGGTGCCATAGGTCTCTTGTCCAAAGTAGTGCACGATATAGGGAATAGGGTGCCATAGGTCTCTGGTCCAAAGTAGTACACGATATAGGGAACAGGGTGCCATAGGGCTGTGGTCTAAAGTAGTACACAATATAGGGAATAGGGTGTCATTTGGGACCCTTAAATGTCTCACAGATGGATCCAATCTGTTTCTGTCTGTCTGCCAGTTCAATGTTTTGAGTCTTGTTGTTGCTGTAATCGATCGAAAATGTCCCTCTGTGAGTATCAGAAATTACACGCGTGCATATTTATTACAAAATGTGTCCCGAATGGCTGTGATTTGTTTCGGGAAAAATATTTTTTTTCTTGTATGTTTTTTGGACGAAAACCTCGGACTGTCTATTGCTTCACACCATGTGGGTTACCTGAGTTCACAAGGCGTCTCGTTTTCACCATCCTGCATGAGAGCTGAGCCAATCACTGAGGCTTCTCCAAATGGCACCCTATTCCCTATATAGTACACTACTATAGACCAGAGTCCTATTCCCTATATAGTGGTACTACTATAGACCAGAGCCCTATTCCCCATATAGTACACTACTATAGACCAGAGCCCTATTCCCTATATAGTACACTACTATAGACCAGAGCCCTATTCCCCATATAGTACACTACTATAGACCAGAGCCCTATTCCCTATATAGTGGTACTACTATAGACCAGAGCCCTATTCCCCATATAGTACACTACTATAGACCATAGCCCTATTCCCTATATAGTGGTACTACTATAGACCAGAGCCCTATTCCCTATATAGTGGTACTACTATAGACCAGAGCCCTATTCCCTATATAGTGGTACTACTATAGACCAGAGTCCTATTCCCTATATAGTGGTACTACGATAGACCAGAGCCCTATTCCCTATATAGTGGTACTACTATAGACCAGAGCCCTATTCCCTATATAGTACACTACTATAGACCAGAGCCCTATTCCCTATATAGTACACTACTATAGACCAGAGCCCTATTCCCTATATAGTGGTACTACTATAGACCAGAGCCCTATTCCCTATATAGTGGTACTACTATAGACCAGAGCCCTATTCCCTATATAGTACACTACTATAGACCAGAGTACTATTCCTATATAGTGGTACTACTATAGACCAGAGCCCTATTCCCTATATAGTACACTACTATAGACCAGAGCCCTATTCCCTATATAGTACACTACTATAGACCAGAGCCCTATTCCTATATAGTGCACTACTTTGGA
Organism: Oncorhynchus masou masou; assembly: GCF_036934945.1. Classification (NCBI taxonomy): domain Eukaryota; kingdom Metazoa; phylum Chordata; class Actinopteri; order Salmoniformes; family Salmonidae; genus Oncorhynchus; species Oncorhynchus masou. The sequence goes on along the minus strand of NW_027005603.1, from coordinate 11,274 downwards.
CCAGGGTATATATAGGGCTCCGGTTAAAAGTAGTGCACTAAATCTGAAATAGGGTGCCATTTGGGAGGCGGCCCTTATTGATTGGTCAACTTCCTCGGGTTAAAGGTTCACCAGTTTAACCAGTAATCAGTCAGTAATGAAAAGAACCGCTGTTAAGACAGTTGAATTGCCCTCCACGCCGTCTCGGCTGCATTCCTACATTCCTGCTGTCTTCACGTCTGTTCAGATATTTCAGGAAGTTGGTAAAAAAAACAAAAAAACAACAACAGATAAATAAATATAAATAAATGTGTTTTACATGATGTGAAGCGGTGGCTGTTACCGTGACTGAAACCGGGAGTAGATTTGTATCACCCCCCCCCCCCGGGACATTTCACCGACTGACTGGCCCCTTTTTCATACAGATAAAACGGAGCACAATCCTAAACCCATCAATCTGTGATTTTTTTTTTTTTTACATTTTGAGTAGAAACGTCCCAGAAGCTTGTCAACTTTACCTCTGTATTGAGTTGTGGTTTTATAGTAGTTATTAAGTGATTCACCAAATGTTTGGTTTGGTAACTTGGCATGATGTTTCATTCTTGGGAATATCATGCTGGCATTTGTGGATCTTTGTAAAGGTCAGCGTGAAACGTTAACGTTGCCAATTTTTGTTGTTGTAGAACGTAGATAGTGTGCAGAGCATAGAGGTTCGACTGCCTGATCTGAATTTGATTCCCTGATTCTATGGTGAGAGGACGGCTGCCGAGGGTCCACAGGTCATGGCTTGAGTTGTACTGTAGAATGAGATGTGAAGGACTACTTTCCTGCTCTTCCATAGTTTACAGAATGACTGTGACCCCATGTACTACTATCTCTAGTCGTTCACTTCATTAACCCCAAAACAAAGAGCAAAGACAAAGCAATTTCACCTTTTGAGAATTTCATAATGTATGCTAAAAAAGCTCTCTCTCTCTCTCTCTCTCTCTCTCTCTCTCTCTCTCTCTCTCTCTCAATTCAATTCAATTCAATTCAATTCAATTCAATTCAAGGGCTTTATTGGCATGGGAAACATGTGTTAACATTGCCAAAGCAAGTGAGGTAGATAATATATAAAGGGAATATATAAAGTGAATATATAAAGTCTCTCTCCTCTCTCTCTGTTTTCTCTCTGTCTGTCTCTCTCTCTGTCTCTCTCTCTCTCTCTCCCTCTCCCCCTCTCTCTCTCTCCTCTCCCTTCTCTCTCTCTGTCTCTCTCTCTCTCTCCTCTCCCCCTCTCTCTCTCTCTGTCTCTCTCTCCTCTCCCTTCTCTCTCTCTCTCTCTCTCTCCCTCTCTCTCCTCCTCTCTCTCTCTCTCTCTCTCTCTCTCTCTCTCTCTGTCTCTCTCTCTCTCTCTCTCTTTCTCCTCCTCCTCTTCAGTACCCTTTGATTATCTTCGTTGATGATCCAGACTTGGATTAGCAGTATCACAGTCACCGACCTGCCGTCCCCTCCCTCCCTTTCTTGCCAGGCTGTGACACAGGCTTTGGGAAGGCTGCAGCGCGGCGTCTGGACGCCCAGGGTTTTGAGGTTTTTGCTACGGTGTTGGATCTGTGTGGGGAAGGAGCCAGGGAGCTCCAGAAGACCTGCTCCCCTCGTCTCACCCTGCTACAGGTGGACATCACCCAGCCACAGCAGGTCCAACAGGCTCTTCTAGACACCAAGGCCAAACTGGGCCTCAGAGGTAAGAGATATAGGGCCCCATACACACAGATACACATCCGTGCTGGTAATCACACACACACACACACAGGCAAGGACGCTGGCACACACACACACACACACACACAAGGACGCTGGGGAACACACACACACACACAAGGACACACACACACACACACACAAGGACACTGGAACACACACACACACACAAGGACACACACACACACACACACACACACACACACACACACACACACACACACACACACACAAGGACACTGGAACACACACACACACACACACACACACACACACAAGGACGCTGGAGCACACACACACACACACAAGGACACTGGACACACACACACACACACACACACACAAGGACACTGGAACACACACACACACACACACACACACACACACACAAGGACACCGGAAACACACACACACACAAGGACACTGGAACACACACACACACACACACACAAAGACGCTGGAGCACACACACACACACACACACACACACACACACAAGGATGCTGGAACACACACACAACACACACACACACACACACACACACACACACAAGGATGCTGGAACACACACACACACACACACACACACACACACACAGAAGGACACTGGAACACACACACACACACACACACACACACACACACACACACACACACACACACACACACACACACACACACAAAGATGCTGCTGCACACACACACACACACACACACAAGGACGCTGGAACACACACACACACACACACACAAGGATGCTGGAAACACACACACACACACACACACACAAGGACGCTGGACCCCACACATGCCCTATCTCCACACACACACACACACACACACACACACACACACACACACACACACACACACACACACACACACACACAAGGATGCTGGAACCACACACACACACACAAAGATGCTGCTGCACACACACACACACACACACACACTAAGGACGAGTCCTGGAAACACACACATCACACACATGGAGATGCTGGAACATGACCCACACACACACACACACACACACAACCCTATCTCCTACGCTGGAGCACACACATACACACACTCCAAGGACACTGGAATGACAACACACACACACACAAGGACGCTGGAGCACACACACACACACACACACATCTCCTATATGGAGTCCTGGAACAATGACACACACTCCAGTCCTGACCACACACACACTATCACCACATGGAGTCCTGACCTAAGGACACTGAGTCCTGACTAACACACATCTCCATATGGAGCCAAAATGCCAGTGGAACCAGTGGAACACTGACCGAATGACACCCTATCTCCTATATGGAGTCCTGACCTAATGACACCCTATCTCCTATATGGAGTCCTGACCTAATGACACCCTATCTCCTATATGGAGTCCTGACCTAATGACACCCTATCTCCTATATGGAGTCCTGACCTAATGACACCCTATCTCCTATATGGAGTCCTGACCTAATGACACCCTATCTCCTATATGGAGTCCTGACCTAATGACACCCTATCTCCTATATGGAGTCCTGACCTAATGACACCCTATCTCCTATATGGAGTCCTGACCTAATGACACCCTATCTCCTATATGGAGTCCTGACCTAATGACACCCTATCTCCTATATGGAGTCCTGACCTAATGACACCCTATCTCCTATATGGAGTCCTGACCTAATGACACCCTATCTCCTATATGGAGTCCTGACCTAATGACACCCTATCTCCTATATGGAGTCCTGACCTAATGACACCCTATCTCCTATATGGAGTCCTGACCTAATGACACCCTATCTCCTATATGGAGTCCTGACCTAATGACACCCTATCTCCTATATGGAGTCCTGACCTAATGCCACCCTATCTCCTATATGGAGTCCTGACCTAATGACAGCCTCCTATATGGAGTCCTGACCTAATGACACCCTATCTCCTATATGGAGTCCTGACCTAATGACACCCTATCTCCTATATGGAGTCCTGACCTAATGAGAGTACACAATGTATGCCCATATTAGAGACACATATTTCCCTCAGATTACACAGATCCACAAAGAATTCGAAAACAAATCCAATTTTGAAAAACTCCCATATCTACTGGGTGAAATTTCACATTTTTCCATCAGAGCAGCAAGATTTGTGACCTGTTGCCACGAGAAAAGGGCAACCAGTGAAGAACACTCACCATTGTAAATACAACTCCATATCTATGCTTATTTATTTTATCCTGTGTCCTTTGCCATTTTTACATTGTTAAAACACTATATATATATATATATATATATGATATATATATATATATAATATGACATTTGTAATGTCTTTATTGTTTTGAAACTTCTGTATGTGTGATGTTTACTGTTCATTTTTATTGTTTATTTCACTTTATATATTCACTATCTTAAATGTTATCTCCTTCATTTGATTTGGCAATGTTAAGTCCACATGTTTCCCATGCCAATAAAGCCCTTGAATTGAATTGAATTGAATTGAGAGAGAGAGAGAGAGAGAGAGAGAGAGAGAGAGAGAGAGAGAGAGAGAATTGAGAGAGAGAGAGAGAGAGAGAGACATGTATGGAGAGAGAGAGAAAGGGAGGGAGATGAGAGAGAGCAAGATTTAGAGAGAGCGAGAGGGAGAAGAACATGCACCATTGACAACAGAGAGATTTGATTGAGAGATGAGAGAGAGAGAGAGAGAGAGAACAGGGAGAGAGAGAGAGAGAAGGGAGGGAGAGAGGAGAGAGAGAGAGAGAGAGAGAGAGAGAGAGAGAGAGAGAGAGAGAGGGAGAGAGAGAGAGAGAGAGAGAGAGGGAGAGAGGGAGAGGGAGAGAGAGAGGGAGGGAGAGACCACTCGTGTGGGTGTGTATCAGAGGATGATGTCATCACAGAACTTGAATTAAAGGTCAAACACTCTCCTACACATACTCTATATCCTGGGTGGGCTGTGTGGGGGGCTGGCTGGCAATCAAGGGTCAGCTTCATGTTTCACTTGGCTGCAAACAGCACACTCACCACAGAGCTAGGTGCTGTTAGCACTACGACTAATGAAGAGGATTAAACAAGATGCTCTAGTCTCTGGGATTTACATTTGTTTAGGCAGAGGTATCTATAGCCATGTCTGCCTACGGCGGCCTTTCTCAATAGCAAGGCTATGCTCACTGAGTCTGTACATAGTCAAAACTTTCCTGGAAGGTTTGGGAATCGCTTCCTTTTAGGTGGTTATAGAATTTAACAGCTCTTTTCTTTTTTTGATAATTAGTGGGTATCGGCCTAATTCTGCTCTGCATGCATTATTTGGTGTTCTACGTTGTACACGGAGGATATTTTTGCAGAATTCTGCGTGCAGAGTCTCAATTTGGTGTTTGTCCCATTTTGTGAAGTCTTAGTTGGTGAGTGGACCCCAGACCTCACAACCATAAAGGGCAATGGGCTCTATGACTGATTCAAGTATTTTTAGCCAAATCCTAATTGGTATGTTGAAATTTATGTTCCTTTTGATGGCATAGAATGCCCTTCTTGCCTTGTCTCTCAGATCGTTCACAGCTTTGTGGAAGTTACCTGTGGCGCTGATGTTTAGGCCAAGGTATGTATAGTTTTTTGTGTGCTCTAGGGCAACAGTGTCTAGATGGAATTTGTATTTGTGGTCCTGGTGACTGGAACACCATTATTTTGGTCTTACTGAGATTTCCTGTCAGGGCCCAGGTCTGACAGAATCTGTGCATAAGATCTAGGTGCTGCTGTAGGCCCTCCTTGGTTGGTGACAGAAGCAGCAGATCATCAGCAAACAGCAGACATTTGACTTCAGATTCTAGTAGGGTGAGGCCGTGTGCTGCAGACTTTTCTAGTGCCCGCGCCAGTTCGTTGATATAGATGTTGAAGAGGGTGGGGCTTAAGCTGCATCCCTGTCTAACCCCACGACCCTGTGTGAAGAAATGTGCGTGTTTTTTGCCAATTTTAACCACACACTTGTTGTTTGTGTACATGGATTTTATGATGTCGTATGTTTTACCCCCAACACCACTTTCCATCAGTTTGTATAGCAGACCCTCATGCCAAATTGAGTCGAAGGCTTTTTTGAAATCAACAAAGTATGAGAAGACTTTGCCTTTGTTTTGGTTTGTTTGGTTGTCAATTAGGGTGTGCAGGGTGAATACATGGTCTGTTGTACGGTAATTTGGTAAAAGCCAATTTGACATTTGCTGAGTACATTGTTTTCATTGAGGAAGTGTACGAGTCTGCAGTTATTGATAATGCAGAGGATTTTCCCAAGGTTACTGTTGACGCATATTCCACGGTAGTTATTGGGGTCAAATTTGTCTCCATTTTTGTGGATTGGGGTGATCAGTCCTTGGTTACAAATTTTGGGGAGGATGCCAGAGCTAAGGATGATGTTAAAGAGTTTTAGTATAGCCAATTGGAATTTGTTGTCTGTATATTTGATCATTTCATTGAGGATACCATCAACACCACAGGCCTTTTTGGGTTGGAGGGTTTTTATTTTGTCCTGTAACTCATTCAATGTAATTGGAGAATCCAGTGGGTTC
>NW_027005602.1:0-3857 GCF_036934945.1 Oncorhynchus masou masou | reverse complement strand
TCTCTGTGTCTGTGACCTTTTTATCCACAGCCCTCAAACTCGGAAGAGTGGGTTCCGGGAGCACCCCGGGATCTTGTTTCAAGAGAAATTGACAGAGGTGGTGGGCCAGGATAGTGACTTAAAGACGCATTAGCGACTGACTGACTGGCTGGGGAGGGAGGAAGGGTTGGAGACGGCTTTTGCAAACCCGCCGAGTTCTGTCGAGGCCCCCGGGGGCCCGGCGTTTGCAGGGTTCCATTTGTGGGTTATCGCTTCTCGGCCTTTTGGCTCAGATCAAGTGTAGTATCTGTTCTTATCAGTTTAATATCTGATACGTCCCCCATCGGGGGACCTTATATTAAATGGATTTTTTGAACAGGGAGTCGGAAATGGGGCTTGCTCCGTCCGCTCCACGCATCGACCCGGTATTGCAGTACCTCCGGGAACGGTGCAACACTTACTTCTCCCGTTGTCAAGGAAAAGTACAAACTCACAAAGCTATGTAAACAGCTAGCTAGCTGCTAGTTGCTAGTTAGCTAGCTAGTTGCTAATTAGCTAGCTAGCTAGCAGAAGAAGAGAAGGGAAAAAAACATTCAAACTGAAAGAAGGGCGAAGCGCTTTTCAATGGGGTCCCCCGTTTCCCGCCATTTTTGTTAAAAAAAAAAAAAAAAAAAAAAAAAAAAAAAAATTGGGCCAGGATAGTGTGTGTGTGTGTGTGTGTGTGTGTGTGTGTGTGTGTGTGTGTGTGTGTGTGTGTGTGTGTGTGTGTCTGTGTGTCTCTCTGTGTCTCTCTGTGTCTCTCTGTGTCTCTCTGTGTCTCTGTGTGTGTCTCTCTGTCTCTGTCTCTGTGTCTGTCTCTCTCTGTCTCTGTCGTCTCTGTGTCTGTGACCTTCTTTTTATCCACAGCCCTCAAACTCGGAAGAGTGGGTTCCGGGAGCACCCGCGGGAACCCGGCCGAGAGTGCACAGAGTGCGTCTCGGGCCCCGACCTCTGGCTTCCATACAACTCTGGTTTCTCTTCATTACGCACAAGCCTTTCGCCTTTTACTAAAGACTTCCGTGGAGAGGAATAGTTACACGAGTTCAACATATTTTTGGAGTGGCTTTGCTTCTTGCAGAGCCCGGGATCTTGTTTCAAGAGAAATTGACAGAGGTGGTGGGCCAGGATAGTGACTTAAAGACGCATTAGCGACTGACTGACTGACTGACTGACTGACTGACTGACTGACTGGCTGGGGAGGGAGGAAGGGTTGGAGACGGCTTTTGCAAACCCGCCGAGTTCTGTCGAGGCCCCCGGGGGCCCGGCGTTTGCAGGGTTCCATTTGTGGGTTATCGCTTCTCGGCCTTTTGGCTCAGATCAAGCTTGGTACCGAGGTGCCCCAGAGCTCGCTGAGTCAAAAGGTCGGAGATAGGAGGGCGTTAAGGTGCGGTGGTCGGTTTTGGATCGGTTTTTCAATCGGCAAGTTTACTTTTGCTTTGCTTTTTTGGAAGGAGCGCAGGTCATTTTTGGGAGAGTGCTATTCTTTGGGAGAAGATGGCAAGGAGCGCAATGAGCACGTCGGTCCCTGGTATCGGCATAGCAAATACCATAAGATTTGCATGGAAGGAGAAAGAGAAAGAGCCGTTGGGAAGGGAGGATTTTGGAAGGACCCTGCTGATAGGAATACTCAGGTTGGGGGTTAAAGATGTGTTCTGCCTCCAGGAGAACCCATTGGAGTTGGCCTACGACGTGACTTTCTATAACGAGGAGAAACATGATGAAACAATGAGGGAAGTGAGAGAAGCAGAGAAGGCGATGCCCATGTGTCACTATATAGTGACAAGTCTGGCTAAGAAGAATTTTAGGCTGGTAACGGTTACCATGTATAACCCCTACGTGAAGGACGAGGAGGTGAGGGCCTTTCTGGGGAGATACCTGGATAGCATCTCCTCAGCAAAGCATATTAAAGATTCCTTAGGATTTTGGAATGGGAGGAGATGTTTCCAGGCTCTCCTCAGAGAGGACCCAAAGGGGTTGGATGGTTACCTCCATCCTCCAGCATTGTTCTCCCTGGGGGCTGACAGGGGGACGTTACATTATGCCCGTCAGCCTCCGTTCTGCAGGCTTAGTGTATGGCCCTACGGCCACACACCCGCCTCGTGCAGCACAAGGAGTTGCAGATATTGTGGATCGGGTGAGCACGAGGCGAGGGAATGTGCCGAGCCGAAGAAATGCCACGGGTGTGGCTCGGTAGACATCTGTGGAGGGACTGCCCGACTCGGCGTGGGTCATACGCGTCTGCAGCTGGGGGAGCGAGGCGGAGGATGGAGGAAGACGAGGAAGAGAGGAGCCCAGAAGAAAGGGGTGGAAGCACGGAGCAGAAGGAGTCGGGGGAGGAGGAGAAAAGAGGAGGAGAGAGCCAGGATGGAAGGAGAGGTGGTGGGGACAGAAGGAGAGGAGGTCGGGATGAAGAAGAGGAGGACGGAATAGTGGAAGGGAAGGAGGTAGAAGTGGAGGAAAAGAAGAAGAAGAAAAAGAAGAAGAAGGAGACTGTGATGGGGGAGAGCGAGGAGACGGTGAGAGTGGAGAGACTAGAGGAGACAACAACGGAGAGGAAGGAGGCGGAAGTGGTCTTGGCGACGGGTCCGGAAGGAAAGGCGGAAGGCGAAGGAGTGTGAGGGATTGGGGGAATAGTGAAGCGGTGAGGGCAAGGGTGGAAGAATTAAGAGGGATGGTGGTGGAGTTGGTAGAGAGGGAAATGGGAAAGGATTTGGTAGAGAGGGAAACAGGGAAAGAATTTGGAAGAAAGTACGGGAAGAGATATCAAATCCGTTTGGCAAATACACCCCCCGCACAAGAGGACAAAGAAGGTGGAACGGGTGGACAGCAGGAGGAGGAGAGGTGGAAGGAGGGGGGAGGGGCAGAACGGGGGGTGGGGAGATAGCGGGGCCTCGTGGGCCCCCTCATCGTCATCTTTTAAACCCTCGCTGATCTCGACCTCCCGGGTATGGCTAGAAGTTGGATGATGGAGGGGAGTCGGACCTCCTATTTGGGGGAAGTGACGTCCCCTGTTCGGAGTCCGGAGGGGGTGCGATGGACCTGAGTGTGGGGTGGTGCCGGGTGCTGTTGCCGTGTTCAGGGGAGGGGGATGGTGGGAGATGGGGGTGATGTAGGGGATTTAGGAGTGGAGGTGGCGTCACAGCTGGCCAGGAAGGAGAAGGGGAGCACTGGGTGACTTTTGGTGGTATGAAGGAGGCGTATATGGATAGTGTGTAGGTTACTGGTTATTTGTTAGTGGTTTTTGGTTTTGGTTATAGATTGTTAGTTTGGGAAGATTGTTTTTGTTGATAGTGGATATTTAAGTTGATGTATTGATGATTATTGTTTGATTTTGAATGTAATAAATATATTTTTGAAAAAAAAAAATCTGTTCTTATCAGTTTAATATCTGATACGTCCCCCATCGGGGGACCTTATATTAAATGGATTTTTTGAACAGGGAGTCGGAAATGGGGCTTGCTCCGTCCGGCCTACGATCGACGTATCCGGTATTGCAGTACCTCCGGGAACGGGTGCAACACTTACTTCTCCTTGTCAAGGAAAAGTACAAACTCACAAAGCTATAAACAGCTGGCTAGCTGCTAGTTGCTAGTTAGCTAAGGTTGTTAATTAGCTAGCTAGCTTGTTAGCTAGCTAGTTGCTAATTAGCTAGCTAGCTAGCAGAAAGAAGAAGGAAAAACATTCAAACTGAAAGAAGGGCGAGCGCTTTTCAATGGGGTCCCCCGTTTCCCGCCATTTTTGTTAAAAAAAAAAAAAAAAAAAAAATTGGGCCAGGATAGTGTGTGTGTGTGTGTGTGTGTGTGTGTGTGTGTGTGTGTGTGTGTGTGTGTGTCTCTGTC
>NW_027005601.1:0-3859 GCF_036934945.1 Oncorhynchus masou masou | reverse complement strand
TGAGGTATGGAGGAAGACGGGAGGACGGTGTGAGGTATGGGAGAATGATGTCATGGGAGAATGATGTCAGGTATGGGAGGAGGATGAGTTATGGGAGGGATGCCGGTGAGTTATGGGAGGATGATGAGTTATGGGAGGATGATGTGAGAATACGTGAGGTATGGGAGGATAATGTAAGATATGGGAGATTAATGTGAGGTATGGGGAGGATAACGTGAGGAAGGAGGACAATGTAAGATATGGGAGGTTAATGTGAGGTATGAGAGGAGGATTTGAGAGATATGGGAGGATAATGTGAGGTATGGGAGGAGAATTTGAGGTATGGGAGGATGATGTGAGGTATGGGAGGATGATGTGAGGTATGGGAGGACAACGTGAGGTATGGAGAAGAATGTAAGGCATGGGAGGATGATGTGAGGTATGGGAGGATAATGTGAGATATGGGAGAAGAATGCAAGGCATGGGAGGATGATGTGAGGTATGGGAGGATAATGTGAGATATGGGAGGATAATGTGAGATATGGTAGGATAATGTGAGATATGGAGGGGAAATGGAGGGAAATCAATCATTTCCAGGCCCAGGGACATGTACTAGTCTGTGGTGACCTAAATGCCAGAACCGACAAGAACCTGACACCTCTCAGCACAGGGGGACAAACACCTGCCTGGAGGTGACAGCATTCCTCCCCCTGTATGCCCCCCTAGGCAATAACTATGACAACATAACCAACAAAAATGGGTCACAACTCCTGCAGCTCTGTCGCACGCTGGGTATGTACATAGTCAATGGTAGGCTTCGAGGGGGACTCCTATGGTAGGTACACCTATAGCTCATCTCTGGGCAGTAGTACTGTAGACTACTTTATCACTGACCTCAACCCAGAGTCTCTCAGAGCGTTCTACAGTCAGCCCACTGACACCCCTATCAGACCACAGCAAAATCACAGTCTACCTAAACAGAGCAATACTCAATCATGAGGCATCAAAGCCAAAGGAACTGAGTAACATTAAGAAATGCTATAGATGGAAGGAATGCAGTTTGGAAACCTACCAAAAAACAATTAGGCAACAACAAATTCAATCCCTTTTAGACAATTTCTGGGTAAAACGTTCCACTGTAATAGTGAAGGTGTAAACTTGGCAGTAGAAAATCTTAACAGTATATTTGACCTCTCAGCTTCCCTATCAAATCTAAAAATCTCAAATAGAAAACCGAAGAAAATTAATAACAATGACAAATGGTTTGATGAAGAATGCAAAATTCTAAGAAAGAAATTGAGAAACCTGTCCAACCAAAAAACATAGAGACCCGGAAAACCTGAGTCTACGCCTTCACTATGGTGAATCACTAAAACAATACAGAAATACACTACGGAAAAGAAGGAACAGCATGTCAGAAATCAGCTCAATGTAATTGAAGAATCCATAGACTCTAACCACTTCTGGGAAAATTGGAAAACACTAAACAAAAACAACAACACGAAGAATTATCTATCCAAAATGGAGATGTATGGGTAAACCACTTCTCCAATCTTTGGCTCTATAACAAAGAATAAAGAGCAAAAACATATACATGATCAAATACAGATCTTAGAATCAACTATTAAAGACTACCAGAACCCACTGGATTCTCCAATAACATTGAATGAGTTACAGGACAAAATAAAACCCTCAAACCCAAAAAGGCCTGTGGTGTTGATGGTATCCTCAATGAAATGATCAAATATACAGACAACAAATTCCAATTGGCTATACTAAAAACTATTTAACATCATCCTTAGCTCTGGCATCTTCCCCAATATTTGGAACCAAGGACTGATCACCCCAATCCACAAAATGGAGACAAATTTGACCCCAATAACTACCGTGGAATATGCGTCAACAGTAACCTTTGGGAAAATCCTGCATTATCATTACTGCAGACTCGACACTTCCTCAATGAAAACAATGTACTGAGCAAATGTCAAATTGGCTTTTTACCAAATTACCGTACAACAGACCATATATTCACCCTGCACACCCTAATTGACAACCAAACAAACCAAAACAAAGGCAAAGTCTTCTCATGCTTTGTTGATTTCAAAAAAGCCTTCGACTCAATTTGGCATGAGGGTCTGCTATACAAAACTGATGGAAAGTGGTGTTGGGGGTAAAACATACGACATCATAAAATCCATGTACACAAACAACAAGTGTGCGGTTAAAATTGGCAAAACACACACATTTCTTCACACAGGGTCGTGGGTTAGACAGGGATGCAGCTTAAGCCCCACCCTCTTCAACATATATATCAAACGAACGGCGCGGGCACTAGAAAAGTCTGCAGCACCCGGCCTCACCCTACTAGAATCTGAAGTCAAATGTCTGTTGCTTTGCTGATGATCTGTGCTTCTGTCACCAACCAAGGAGGGCCTACAGCAGCACCTAGATCTTATGCACAGATTCTGTCAGACCTGGGCCCTGACAGTAAATCTCAGTAAGACCAAAATAATGGTGTCTCCAAAAAGGTCCAGTCACCAGGACCACAAATACAAATTCCATCTAGACACTGTTGCCCTAGAGCACACAAAAACTATACATACCTTGGCCTAAACATCAGCGCCACAGGTAACTTCCACAAAGCTGTGAACGATCTGAGAGACAAGGCAAGAAGGGCATTCTATGCCATCAAAAGGAACATAATTTTCAACATACCAATTAGGACGGCTAAAAAAATACTTGAATCAGTCATAGAGCCCATTGTCTTTTTATGGTTGTGAGGTCTGGGGTCCGCTCACCAACCAAGACTTCACAAAATGGACAAACACCAAATTGAGACTCTGCACGCAGAATTCTGCAAAAATATCCTCAGTGTACAACGTAGAACACCAAATAATGCATGCAGAGCAGAATTAGCCGATACCCACTACTTATCAAAATCCAGAAAAGAGCAGTTAAATTCTATAACCACCTAAAAGGAAGCGATTCCCAAACCTTCCACAACAAAGCCATCACACCTACAGAGAGATGAACCTGGAGAAGAGTCCCCAAGCAAGCTGGTCCTGGGGCTCTGTTCACAAACACACCCTACAGAGCCCCATGACAGCAGCACAATTAGACCTAACCAAATCATGAGAAAACAAAAGATAATTACTTGACACATTGGAAAGAATTAATAAAAAAACAGAGCAAACTAGAATGCTATTTGGCCCTACACAGAGAGGCACACAGCGGCAGAATACCTGACCACTGTGACTGACCCAAAATTAAGGAAAGCTTTGACTATGTACAGACCAGCGAGCATAGCCTTGCTATTGAGAAAGGCCGCCGTAGGCAGACATGGCTCTCAAGAGAAGACAGGCTATGTGCTCACTGCCCACAAATGAGGTGGAAACTGAGCTGCACTTCCTAACCTCCTGCCCAATGTATGACCATATTAGAGAGACATATTTCCTCAGATTACACAGATCCACAAAGAATTTGAAAACAAATCCAATTTTGAAAACTCCCATATCTACTGGGTGAAATTCACAGTGTGCCATCAGAGCAGCAAGATTTGTGACCTGTTGCCACGAGAAAAGGGCAACCAGTGAAGAACACGCACCATTGTAAATACAACACATATCTATGCTTATTTATTTTATCTTGTGTCCTTTACCATTTGCACATTAAAAACACTGTATATATATATATATATATATGACATTTGTAATGTCTTTATTGTTTTGAAACTTCTGTATGTGTGATGTCTACTGTTAATTTTTATTGTTTATTTCACTTTATATATTATATACCTTTACGTGCTTTGGCAATGTTAACACGTTTCCCATGCCAATAAAGCCCCTTGAATTGAATTGAATTGAAATATAGGAGGATGATG
>NW_027005600.1:0-3862 GCF_036934945.1 Oncorhynchus masou masou | reverse complement strand
CCCTAGTCTGACACAGACACTACGTCCTCTTCTTATGATGTCACACTCTGTAATAGAAGACTCATTTGCATAACAACCCCTAGTCTGACACAGACACTACGTCCTCTTCTTATGATGTCACACTCTGTAATAGAAGACTCATTTGCATAACAACCCCTAGTCTGACACAGACACTATGTCCTCTTCTTATGATGTCACACTCTGTAATAGAAGACTCATTTGCATAACAACCCCTAGTCTGACACAGACACTACGTCCTCTTCTTATGATGTCACTATGTAATAGAAGACTCATTTGCATAACAACCCCCTAGTCTGACACAGACACTACGTCCTCTTCTTATGATGTCACTCTGTAATAGAAGACTCATTTGCATAACAACCCCCTAGTCTGACACAGACACTACGTCCTCTTCTTATGATGTCACACTCTGTAATAGAAGACTCATTTGCATAACAACCCCCTAGTCTGACACAGACACTACGTCCTCTTCTTATGATGTCACTATGTAATAGAAGACTCATTTGCATAACAACCCCCTAGTCTGACACAGACACTACGTCCTCTTCTTATGATGTCACTCTGTAATAGAAGACTCATTTGCATAACAACCCCTAGTCTGACACAGACACTACGTCCTCTTCTTATGATGTCACACTCTGTAATAGAAGACTCATTTGCATAACAACCCCCTAGTCTGACACAGACACTACGTCCTCTTCTTATGATGTCACTATGTAATAGAAGACTCATTTGCATAACAACCACCTAGTCTGACACAGACACTACGTCCTCTTCTTATGATGTCACACTCTGTAATAGAAGACTCATTTGCATAACAACCCCCTAGTCTGACACAGACACTACGTCCTCTTCTTATGATGTCACACTGTGTAATAGAAGACTCATTTGCATAACAACCCCCTAGTCTGACACAGACACTACGTCCTCTTCTTATGATGTCACACTGTGTAATAGAAGACTCATTTGCATAACAACCCCTAGTCTGACACAGACACTACGTCCTCTTCTTATGATGTCACACTGTGTAATAGAAGACTCATTTGCATAACAACCCCTAGTCTGACACAGACACTACGTCCTCTTCTTATGATGTCACTATGTAATAGAAGACTCATTTGCATAACAACCACCTAGTCTGACACAGACACTACGTCCTCTTCTTATGATGTCACACTCTGTAATAGAAGACTCATTTGCATAACAACCCCCTAGTCTGACACAGACACTATGTCCTCTTCTTATGATGTCACACTGTGTAATAGAAGACTCATTTGCATAACAACCCCCTAGTCTGACACAGACACTACGTCCTCTTCTTATGATGTCACTATGTAATAGAAGACTCATTTGCATAACAACCCCCTAGTCTGACACAGACACTACGTCCTCTTCTTATGATGTCACTATGTAATAGAAGACTCATTTGCATAACAACCACCTAGTCTGACACAGACACTACGTCCTCTTCTTATGATGTCACACTCTGTAATAGAAGACTCATTTGCATAACAACCCCTAGTCTGACACAGACACTACGTCCTCTTCTTATGATGTCACTATGTAATAGAAGACTCATTTGCATAACAACCCCCTAGTCTGACACAGACACTACGTCCTCTTCTTATGATGTCACACTCTGTAATAGAAGACTCATTTGCATAACAACCACCTAGTCTGACTCCTCTTCTTCTCTTTTCAAACAGAGGCCCTCTAGATTCAGCTACATCATTCCCACAGTCTCAGCTCTCTACACACACACTCTTAGCCTCTCTCATCATGCCCGACCACTCAGTACATAGACCCGACCACTCTCCTCTGTAGAAGACTTCCGCTGTGCCAGAGCAGGTAGTGGTCCCATTCACCAGTCTGACTGAGTGTTCAGCTGTAAACAGCAGAGAGTGAAACGCCGTGGCGAGGACAGATGATGACAGTGATTCTACACCGCAAGACGTTGCTTGTTGTTTGGGGTTTTAGGGCTGGGCTTCTGTACAGCACTTTGAGATATCAGCTGATGTTGGAAGGGCTATATAACCAAATTTGATTTGACAGATTATGACAGTGTTTCTGTTATTCTAGCAGCAGTAGTGCTTTGTGGTTGACAAGTGTTAGTAGTTCCATGGAACAGGGACTTATTCATGTTGTTGTTTTGTTTGGACTGGGATGAGTGTTGTATGGACCCAGGAAATTCTACATGTGGTATAAAGTTGACTGATGTAGAGCTGCTGTAATCACTGCAGATTTATACTCTACCAACCTGGTGGGCTGAAGCTTTGAGCCTGGAGATCTGAGGAGACAGACAGATCGAGAGAGAGAGCGAGAGGAGAATCTAACATTTCCAAGCAGACAACATAGGAAAATGAATATCAATGACAAATGGTTTGAGGAAGAACGCAAAAAAAACAAAAAACATTTCTGAGAAACCTGTCCAACCCAAAAACACAGAAAACCTGAGCCTTCACCTACGGTGAATCACTAAAATGATACAGATATACACAACGGAGGAAAAGAAGGAACAGCACGTCAGAAATCAGCTCAATGAGGAATCCATAGAATATCAGATAGGCCGTCGTTGTAAATAATATTAACGGACTTGCCTAGTTAAATAAAGGTTACATTTTAAAATGTGTATATATATATATATATATATATTCTAACCATGTATATATATATATTCTAACCTATGTATATATATATATATTCTAACCATGTATATATATATTCTAACCATGTATATATATATATTCTAACCATGTATGTATATATATATATATATATATATATATATATATATATATATATATATATTCTAACCATGTGTATATATATATATAATATATATATATATATATATATTCTAACCATGTATATATATATATATATATATATATTCTAACCATATATATATATATATATATATTCTAACCATGTATATATATATATATCTAACCATGTATGTATATATATATCTAACCATGTATATATATATATATATATATATATATCTAACCATGTATATATATATATTATAATATATATATATATATATATATATATATATATATATTCTAACCATGTATAATATATATATATACTAACCATGTATATATATATATATCTAACCATGTATATATATATATATATATATATATATATATATATATATATATATATATTCTAACCATGATATATATATATATATTCTAACCATGTATATATATATATATATATATATATATATAAATATCTAACCATGTATATATATATATATATTCTAACCATGTATATATATATTCTAAAATAGGAACTCACTAACAGCAACACACAGAGTAATCAGTTCAAAACGGAGATGTATGTATAAACCACTTTTGTTATTTTTGTTGGCTCTTATAACAAATAACAAACAGCAAAAACATATACATGATCAAATCCACATTTTAGAATCAGTTATTAAAGACTACCAGAACCCACTGGATTCTCTTGCAAGCAGTGTCTCCCCAGCCTCTGTCCTGTGTGTACCAATGTCCTAGCTAGCTATGTCTCCTCAGCCTCCGTCCTGTGTGTACTAGAGTCCTAGCTAGTTAGCAGTGTCTCCTACAACCTCTGCCTCCCGTCATGTACCAGAGTCCCTGGGCCTATCTTGATGTCTCCCCAGCCTCTGTCCTGTCTGTACCAGAGTCCTAGTTAGCTAGCAGTGTCTCCCCAACCTCTGTCCTGTCTGTACCAGAGTCCTAGTTAGTTAGCAGTGTCTCCCCAGGCTCTGCCCTGTGTGTACCAGAGTCCTAGTTAGTTAGCAGTGTCTTCTCAGACTCCCTCCTGTCTGTACCAGAGTCCTAGTTAG
>NW_027005599.1:0-3862 GCF_036934945.1 Oncorhynchus masou masou | reverse complement strand
TTATCAGGTAGGGTGGCAGGTAGCCTAGTGGTTACGAGTGATGGGCCAGTAAGTGACAGGTTGCTGGTTTGAACCCCTGACCTAGGTGAACAATCTATCGATGAGCCCTTGAGCAAGGCACTTAACCCCAATGGCTCCTAGGAGTCGTTCTGTATAAGAGTGTATGCTAAATTACTAAAAATATATATGATAAGGGCAACATAACCTTGATATGGCAATTTCTTTATTCACATTTGAGTGTCCCAACGTTGGGTTACTAGAAGCTAAGTGTTTATAAAAGCTCAGAAGCTTAAAAGCTTAAAGCTCATCTAAGTTTCAACAACCTCCCTTCGTCATGCATGGCTGTGTACAGATAGTTGTTTGTTAAAAGTATCCCTTTATATTAAGTGGCTATAAAACCTATGATTATATGGTAATTAACGTGGAGGTAGTTAGTTGCTTTGTAACAAATTGTTACCGCTATAATATATCGGTATTCTTACCTGGTAATATTTTCTATCTCTGCGGGGATAGCTTTGAGTCTGTTACCCCCAAGAGACAGATATTTTAATCGCTGGAGTTTTAGAAACTGAGTGGGCACCTCTTCAAACATGTTCCCACTGAAGTTCATTGTGTCTATCTGCATGGACCCAAATTCCTTTGGGAACGAAAATTCGTTCAAACGGTTGTTCTTGGCTATGAGTGTTTTGAGGTTTGACAAACGTTGAATGTCCTCACAGAGAACCGTTAATCCATTGTTGCTTATATCCAGAACTTCCAATTTGGAGAACAGACACACCGAAGCGGGAAACACTGTCAGTCGGTTGTTATACAGGTAGAGTTGTTGGGTCACTCTCCTCCGTTCGTCACCGACAGTGTCCAAATTTAAACTCTCCAGATTCAGATGGGACATGTCCAAAATGCAACCCCCCTGATCAACTGTTGCAAATAGCTCCATATTCAATACCAATTGCTATCCACCTAGTTCAAACATATGAATGAATTACAATGTGATTTTACAAAGTGTATGCTCTTTCAGCACTGATCACGACCGTATAAAGCCTCTTTGTGCATTCTGCTCATGGGCAAATCCTTTTCCATTAAAGACAGACCGCACACGCACAGCTGTCACATTTGCATCAAGTTCACATGTAGTCGGTATTAAAAGGCTGGTCAGACTTTAGATTCTCCGCCCCCAGTTTAAATTAACCCGTGCATGCCTGCTTGCTCTGGTGCCCACAGGTCTCCATGTCCAGAAATCAAGTTTGCGCGTGTGTGGATGCTTTGTAAATGTTTTCACGCTGAAATATATGGTCAATTAACTTTGCAATAGGAAACCCCAGCTCTCATTTCTATTAGCCTATGAGGAACCATATCTAATGTTTTGTAATATGCCCTACTAGTTTTAGTGGTAGACCTTATGTCACAAAAGTCTGGAGACATGTGAAATCATAAAATACATGTGCAATGATACAATGACTACTATACATTGGGTGGTTCAGCCCTGAGAGGTATACCACTGGTATGACAAAACATTCATTTTGTACTGTTCTAATTACATTCGTAACCAGTTTATAATAGCAATAAGGCACCGTGTGGGTTTGTGGTATATGGCCAATATACCACGGCTAAGGAGGCTGTTTACAGGCACTCCGCATTACGTTGTGCGTAAGAACAGCACTTAGCCGTGGTATATTGACCATATATCACACCCTCTCGTACCTTATTCCTTAAGTATCCAAAGAACACATGCGCACAAATCAAGTCAAATGTATTTATTTAGCCCTTCGTACATCAGCTGATATCTCAAAGTGCTGTACAGAAACCCAGCCGAAAACCCCAAACAGCAAGCAATAAAGGTGTTGAAGCACGTTGCCTGGGAAAAACTCCCTCAGAAAGGCCAAAACCTAGGAAGAAACCTACAGAGGAACCAGGCTATGAGGGTGGCCAGTCCTCTGCTGGCTGTGCTGGTGGGATTATAACAGAACATGGCCAAGATGTTCAAATGTTCATAAATGACCAGCATGGTCAAATAATAGGTCTGGGACAGGTAGCACGTCCGGTGAACAGGTCAGGATTCCATAGCCGCAGGCAGAACAGTTGAAACTGGCAGCAGCACGGCCAGGTGGACTGGGGACAGCAAGGAGTCATCATGCCAGGTAGTCCTGAGGCATAAACCAGGGCTCAGGTCCTCCGAGAGAGAGAAAGAAAGAGAGAAAGAGAGAATTAGAGAGAGCATACCTAAATTCACACAGGACACCGGATAAGACAGGATAAGTACTCCAGATATAACAAACTGACCCTAGCCCCCCGACACATAAACTACTGCAGCATAAATACTGGAGGCTGAGACAGGAGGGGTCAGGAGATACTGTGGCCCCATCCGATGATACCCCCGCAGAGGGCCAAACAGGAAGGATATAACTCCACCCACTTTGCCAAAGCACAGCCCCCACACCACTAGAGAGATATCTTCAACCACCAACTTACCATCCTGAGACAAGGCCGAAAGTACTAGCCCACAAAGATCTCACGGCACAACCAAGGGGGCACCAACCCAGACAGGAAGATCACATCAGCGACTCAACCACTCAAGCAGGACGACACCCCTCCCAGGGACAGCATGAAAGAGCACCAGTGTAAGTGACTCAGCCCCTGTAATAGGGTTAGGAGGCAGAGAATCCCAGTGGAAAGAGGGGAACCAGCCAGGCAGAGACAGCAAGGGCGGTTGTTGCTCCAGAGCCTTTCCGTTCACCTTCACACTCCTGGGCCAGACTACACTCAATCATATGACCCACTGAAGAGATGAGTGAGTCTTCAGTAAAGTAAAGACTTAAAGGTTGAGACCGAGTTTGCGTCTCTCACATGGGTAGGCAGACCATTCCATAAAAATTGAGCTCTATAGGAGAAAGCCCTGCCTCCAGCTATTTGCTTAGAAATTCTAGAGAGAATTAGGAGGCTTGCGTCTTGTGACCGTAGCGTACGTGTAGGTATGTACGGCAGGACCAAATCAGAGAGATAGGTAGGAGCAAGCACATGTAATGCTTTGTAGGTTAGCAGTAAAACCTTGAAATCAGCCCTTGCCTTGACAGGAAGCCAGTGTAGGGAGGCCAGCCCTGGAGTAATATGATCAAATTATTTGGTTCTAGTCAGGATTCTAGCAGCCGTATTTAGCACCAACTGAAGTTTATTTAGTGCTTTATCCGGGTAGCCGGAAAGTAGAGCATTGCAGTAGTCTAACCTAGAAGTAACAAAAGCATGGATTCATTTTTCTGCATCATTTTTGGACAGAAAGTTTCAGTTTTTTGCAATGTTACGTAGATGGAAAAAAGCTGTCATTGAAACAGTCTTGATATGTTCGTCAAAAGAGAGATCGGGGTCCAGAGTAACGCCGAGGTCCTTCACAGTTTTATTTGAGACGACTGTACAACCATTAAGATTAATTGTCAGATTCAACAGAAGATCTCTTTGTTTCTTGGGACCTAGAACAAGCATCTCTGTTTTGCCCGAGTTTAAAAAATAGAAGGTTTGCAGCCATCCACTTCCTTAGTGTCTGAAACAAGTTTCTAATAGGCAATTTAGCTCACCATGTTTCATTGAAATGAAGAAATGTGTCATCCGCATGGCAGTGTGCTAACATTATGTTTCTCGAATGACATCCCCAAGAGGGAAAATATATAAAGAAACAATAGGTCCTAAAAACGAACCTTGAGGAACACCAAAATTGACAGTTGATTTGTCAGAGTGACAAATCATTCACAGAGCTAAACTGATATCTTTCCGACAGATAAGATCTAAACCAGGCCAGAACTTGTCCGTGTAGACCACTCCTGGGTTTCCACCTCCAAAAGACCGTGGCGATCGATGGTATCAAAAGCAGCAC
>NW_027005598.1:0-3863 GCF_036934945.1 Oncorhynchus masou masou | reverse complement strand
CTGATACACACTCTCTAACCACACACTGCTGATACACACTCTCTAACCACACACTGCATGTCCTGGTACACACTCTCTAACCACACACTCGCACTGTCCTGTGTACACTCTCTAACCACACACTGCATGTCCTGGTACACTCTCTAACC
Source organism: Oncorhynchus masou masou (assembly GCF_036934945.1). NCBI lineage: Eukaryota > Metazoa > Chordata > Actinopteri > Salmoniformes > Salmonidae > Oncorhynchus > Oncorhynchus masou. The sequence goes on along the minus strand of NW_027005598.1, from coordinate 3,714 downwards.
ACACACTGCATGTCCTGGTACACACTCTCTAACCACACACTACATGTCCTGGTACACACTCCCTAACCACACACTGCATGATCCTGCACTCTCTAACCACACACTGCATGTCCTGGTACACTCTCTAACCACACACTGCATGTCCTGGTACACACTCTCTAACCACACACTGCATGTCCTGGTACACACTCTCTAACCACACACTGCATGTCCTGGTACACACTCTCTAACCACACACTGCATGTCCTGGTACACATGCATACAAGGTCCGCTCAACGATGCAATGTTGACTGGAACACAGAGGTCTCACCAGTTGGTCTCGTAGTGTGATCATGGAGGCTGTGTGGTTGGGCGCCTCTGACAGGAGGTTAGAGGTCAACTCCATCAGGATATCATACTTACTACGCCTAGAGAGACAGAGAGAGACCCAACCAAATCATGAGAAAACAAAAAGATAATTACTTGACACATTGGAAAGAATTAACAAAAAAACAGAGCAAACTAGAATGCTATTTGGCCCTAAACAGAGAGTACACATTGGCAGAATACCTGACCACTGTGACTGACCCAAAATTAAGGAAAGCTTTGACTATGTACAGACTCAGCGAGCATAGCCTTGCTATTGAGAAAGGCCGTCGTAGGCAGACATGGCTCTCAAGAGAAGACAGGCTATGTGCACACTGCCCACAAAATGAGGTGGAAACTGAGCTGCACTTCCTAACCTCCTGCCCAATGTATGACCATATTAGAGAGACATATTTCCTCAGATTACACAGACCCACAAAGAATTCAAAAACAAACCCAATTTTGATAAACTCCCATATCTACTGGGTGAAATTCCACAGTGTGCCATCACAGCAGCAAGATGTGTGACCTGTTGCCACGAGAAAAGGCCAACCAGTGAAGAACAAACACCATTGTAAATACTAGAGGTCGACTCGATTAATCGGAATGGCAGATAACTTGAAATCGGCCTTAATTATTCATAACAATTGGTATTTTTGGACACCGATTTGGGGCCCCCCCAAAAAAATGTTACACCTTTATTTAACTAGGCAAGTTAGTGAAGAACACATTCTTATTTTAAATGATGGACGAGGAACGGTGGGTTAACTGCCTTGTTCAGGGGCACAGCGACAGATTTTTACCTTGTCAACTCGGGGATTCAATCTTGCAACCTTACAGTTAACTAGTCCAACGCTGTAACCACCTGCCTTACATTGCAATCAGGTTAGAGAGTGAATCAGGTTTAGAACTGAATCAGGTTTAGAACTGAATCAGGTTTAGAGAGTGAATCAGGTTTAGAGAGTGAATCAGGTTTAGAGAGTGAATCAGGTTTAGAGAGTGAATCAGGTTTAGAACTGAATCAGGTTTAGAACTGAATCAGGTTAGAGAGTGAATCAGGTTTAGAACTGAATCAGGTTAGAGAGTGAATCAGGTTTAGAACTGAATCAGGTTTAGAACTGAATCAGGTTTAGAACTGAATCAGGTTAGAGAGTGAATCAGGTTAGAGAGTGAATCAGGTTAGAGAGTGAATCAGGTTTAGAACTGAATCAGGTTTAGAACTGAATCAGGTTAGAGAGTGAATCAGGTTTAGAACTGAATCAGGTTTAGAACTGAATCAGGTTAGAGAGTGAATCAGGTTTAGAACTGAATCAGGTTTAGAACTGAATCAGGTTTAGAACTGAATCAGGTTTAGAACTGAATCAGGTTAGAGAGTGTGTACTGACCGGTCGACGTGGAAGCGTTTGAGCAGGAGCAGTATGGAGTGTTGCTGTGCTCCGCTGGCCAGTCTGAGGACATGAGACTGCATGGTGATCAGATCATTCTGTGTCAGAGACTTCCCTCAAGTAGTGCATCTTCCTCGGGTCCGTCCTGCACCAATCACAACGCAGCTTATTACATAGTGTGACCAATCAGAACAGACAATAAGTGGTATTCCAGCAACTTTGCAGAGATGAGAAAGTGACAGAGAGCATGCTGGTACATAAACACTAAAGAGGTAGAGGAGATCACTGTGGTTTTCCTGTCAAGCCAGCTACTTGAATGAGCAGGAGTAGCTAAAGAGGTAGCAATGTGTTTTCCTACTTGAATGAGCAGGAGTAGCTAAAGAGGTAGCAATATGTTTTTCCTACTTGAATGAGCAGGAGTAGCTAAAGAGGTAGCAATGTGTTTTCCTACTTGAATGAGCAGGAGTAGCTAAAGAGGTAGCAATGTGTTTTCCTACTTGAATGAGCAGGAGTAGCTAAAGAGGTAGCAATGTGTTTTCCTACTTGAATGAGCAGGAGTAGCTAAAGAGGTAGCAATGTGTTTAACCTACTTGAATGAGCAGGAGTAGCTAAAGAGGTAGCAATGTGTTTTCCTACTTGAATGAGCAGGAGTAGCTAAAGAGGTAGCAATGTGTTTTCCTACTTGAATGAGCAGGAGTAGCTAAAGAGGTAGCAATGTGTTTTCCTACTTGAATGAGCGGGAGTAGCTAAAGAGGTAGCAATGTGTTTTTCCTACTTGAATGAGCAGGAGTAGCTAAAGAGGTAGCAATGTGTTTTCCTACTTGAATGAGCGAGGTAGCAATGTGTTTTCCTACTTGAATGAGCAGGAGTAGCTAAGAGGTAGCAATGTGTTTTCCTACTTGAATGAGCAGGGCCTTGAGTCTCTCAGTAGCTAAAGAGGTAGCAATGTGTTTTCCTACTTGAATGAGCAGGAGTAGCTAAAGAGGTAGCAATGTGTTTTCCTACTTGAATGAGCAGGAGTGCAGGTCTCGCTGTAGCTAAAGAGGTAGCGATGTGTTTTCCTACTTGAATGAGCAGGAGTAGCTAAAGAGGTAGCAATGTTTTTTCCTACTTGAATGAGCAGGAGTAGCTAAAGAGGTAGCAATGTGTTTTCCTACTTGAATGAGCAGGAGTACACATCTCTCAGTAGCTAAAGAGGTAGCAATGTGTTTTCCTACTTGAATGAGCAGGAGTACACATCTCTCAGTAGCTAAAGAGGTAGCAATGTGTTTTGCTACTTGAATGAGCAGGAGTAGCTAAAGAGGTAGAGATGTGTTTTTTCCTACTTGAATGAGCAGGAGTGCAGGTCTCGCTGTAGCTAAAGAGGTAGAGATGTGTTTTCCTACTTGAATGAGCAGGAGTAGCTAAAGAGGTAGCAATGTGTTTTCCTACTTGAATGAGCAGGAGTAGCTAAAGAGGTAGCAATGTGTTTTCCTACTTGAATGAGCAGGAGTGCAGGTCTCGCTGTAGCTCTCCCTGCCAGCGGGCCCTCCCCACCCTCTCCAGGATACAGTATGAGTGGTCAGTCAGCTTCAAGTCCGGGTCTCCTCCGTCACCTATTAACACCCTGAACCTTAACCTCTGGGAGGCCACCATTACCAGCTTCCTCCCCACCTGGAGGAGGAGAGGTCATCATGGGTTAGGGGTTGTTTTAGGACCATTCTGAGTATCTACCTGACTAGTCGATGACAAGTTGTGGATTGATTCTACCTGGAGGAGAGGTTATCAGCTAATGTAATGTTAACAGCCGGTCCCATATCACACCCTCTCCCTCCCCCACTCCCTCCCCCACTCCCAACCCTCGGCCCTAAACCCTTAATGTAACATGCTGACCACACAGCTCACGTCGCAAAATACATTTAAACACGTTGTTCAATTGGGGCGGCAGGGTCTCCTAGTGGTTTGAGTGTTGGACTACTAACCGGAAGGTTACCGTGTCCAACAC
>NW_027005597.1:0-3863 GCF_036934945.1 Oncorhynchus masou masou | reverse complement strand
ATAGAACATCAGATAGAACATCAGGTAAAACATCAGATAGAACATCAGGTAAAACATCAGGTAAAACATCAGATAGAACATCAGGTAAAACATCAGCTAGAACATCAGGTAAAACATCAGATAGAACATCAGATAGAACATCAGATAGAACATCAGATAGAACATCAGGGATGAAGCTGTAAATACCAAGGGCACATGCAGATCTATTGGCAAATGAAAGAAACATTGGAAACTTGCCATGCTCATAAACAAAACACAGCAACGTTGTTTTCCATAACGTATGTCACCATTACAAATATCATCTGGTCCCACAGCAATGTTGTTTTCCATAACATATGTGCAACATATCTGTACTGATCTCCATTTTTAAAATGTCTGTTTGTACATAATGTTTTCATGTTCATATGTCCACCTTCCCGGGGACTGCATATGTAAATTAGCTGTCAGCTAACTCCGAGATGTATGTATTGTGGTACATTGCACCTGCCAAATAAACGTAATAAACAAACAAATATACCATGCTTTTTCAATTGACAGTATTCTGTACTCATAAACTATGGGACAGTAAAGATAAAACAATGACATTATCAGTTTATACAAAGTTATGGAGATCAGGCATCATGCATTTTATCAAGGTATTGATCATGGTTGTACATAGTCACGTACACTACATGACCAACAATATGTGGACACCTACTCGTTGAACATCTCATTCCAAAATCATGGGCATTAATATGGAGTTGGTCCACCCTTTGCTGTCATAACAGCCTCCACTCTTCTGGGAAGACTTTCCACTAGATGTTGTAACATTGCTGCGGGGACTTGCTTCCATTCAGCCACAAGAGCATTAGTGAGGTGGGGCACTGATGTTGGGCGATTAGGCCTGGCTCGCAGTCGGCATTCCAATTCATCCCAGAGGTGTTCGATGGGGTTGAAGACAGAACTCTGTGCAGGCCAGTCAAGTTCTTCCACACCGATCAAGACAAACCATTTCTGTATGGACCTCACTTTGTGCATAGGGGCATATTCATGCTGAAACAGGAAAGGGGCTTCCCCAAATTGTTGCCACAAACTTGGAAGCACAGAATCAAATGTAATTGTATGCTGTAGCGTTAAGATTTCCCTTCACTGGAGCCTTGCCCGAATAATGAAAAACAGCTCCAGACCATAATTCCTCCTCCACCAAACTTTACAGTTGGCACTATGCATTGGGGCAGGTAGCATTCTCCTGGTATCCACAAATAAAACATAATATCAGAGTCTTTCAAATGAACATTAACAATTGTTTCTTTTAAATCAAATCTTCTAACTCACTCCAAAATCTTCTGACATAAGAACAGTCCCAAAATAAATAGTCAAGAGTTTCTGGGTCACAACCACAAAATACACATTTGTTATCAATAGCTACTTTGAATCTGTGTATAGTAAAGGACTTTACAGGGTAGATTATATGAATGAGTTTGTATGATACTTCTTTCACCTTATTAGATATACAATATTTACCAGACAACAAGACTTTGTTTCAGTTCACTCGTCCTAGGGCTGCATTCCAGTACATTTTAACAGAGGGAATAGCAACATCTTGACATAGTTTTTCTTATATACATGTTATTACATTTATAGTTTAAAATGTCAATTCCTTCTAGCTGTATTGAGGCTACAAAATCGTCAACAGTTGCACTTGGAGTATTGTTATATTCTCCTAAAAGAATAGCACCTTTAAGGACAACTCTAACAACTATTTGAAACTCCTCAGGAGTGAATGTGTGCAGCATGAAAAGTGTAGCCTGTAGCATGTAGCCTGTACAGTCGAACAGTGTGTCTTCAGGCTCTCTACACAGGATGCTTCGAGGTGTCTACACCTCCCATACACTGTAGCCTATATGAATGTGTTGGGGTCAAGGACTACGGCATAAACAGTGGTAAGAAAAAGTATGTGAACCCTTTGGAAGAACCTGGATTTCATACAATTTGTCAAACAACACAGAGTTACAAATAAACAAATGTACGGTCAATAACGCAATAGAAAAGTCTACATACAGTGTGTGCAAATGTAGCGAGATTAGGGAGGTAAGGCAATGAATAGGCCATAGTGGTGAAATAATTACAATTTAGCAAATAAACACTGGAGGAATAGATGTGCAGATGATGAATGTGCAAGTGGAGATACTGGGGTACAAAGGAGCAAAAAATAAATAACAATATGGGAATGAGGTAGTTGGGTGGGCTATTTACAGATGGGCTATGCTCAGGTGCAATGATCGGTAAGCTGCTCTGACAGCTGATCCTTAAAGTTAGTGAGGGAGATATGAGACTCCAGCTTCAGTGATTTTTGAAATTCGTTCCAGTCATTGCAACAGAGAACTGGAAGGCAAGGCGGCCAAAGGAGGAGTTGGCTTTGGGGATGACCAGTGAAATATAACTGCTGGAGCGCGTGCTACGGGTAGGTGCTGCTATGGTGACCAGTGAGATGAGATAAGGCGGGGCTTTACCTAGCAAAGACTTGTAGATGACCTGGAGCCAGTGGGTTTGGCGCCGAATATGAAGCGAGAGCCAGCCAACGAGAGCATACAGGTCGAAGTGGTGGGAAGTATATGGAGCTTTGGTGACAAAACGAATGGCAATGTGATAGACTACCTCCAATTTGCTGAGTAGAGTGTTGGAGGCTATTTTGTAAATGACATCGCCGAAGTCAAGGATCAGATCAAGGATCGGTAGGATGGTCAGTTTTACAAGGGTATGTTTGGCAGCATGAGTGAAGGATGCTTTGTTGCGAAATAGGAAGCCAATTTTAGATTTAACTTTGGATTGGATATGCTTAACCTGTTGAAACTCTAGGGGCGCAATTTCATTTTTGGATGAAAAACGTTCCCGTTTTAAACAAGATATTTTGTCACAAAAAGATGCTCGACTATGCATATAATTGGTAGCTTTGGAAAGAAAACCCTCTGACGTTTCCAGAACTGCAAAGATAGTTTCTGTGCGTGCCCTAGAACGTGAGCTTCAGGCAAAACCAAGATGAGACGGCATCCAGAAAATGAGCAGGATTTTTGAGGCTCTGTTTTCCATTGTCTCCTTATATGGCTGTGAATGCGAGAGGAGTAAGTCTGCCCTTTCTGTCGTTTCCCCAAGGTGTCTGCAGCATTGTGACGTATTTGTAGGTATATCATTGGAAGATTGACCATAAGAGACCACATTTACCAGGTGTCCGCCCGGTGTCCTGTGCCGAAATTGGTGCGCAAAAGTCAGCTGCAAGTATTTTTCCACAGAATTCAGAGGAGAATGCAGGCTTCCACGAACGATATATCAATGAAGAGATATGTGAAAAAACACCTTGAGGGTCTTGAATTCCAAACAACGTTTGCCATGTTTCGGTCGATATTATGGAGTTAATTCGGAAAAAGTTTGACGTTGTAGGTGACTGAATTTTCGGTTCGTTTCGGTAGCCAAATATGATGTACAAAACGGAACGATTTCTCCTACACACAGACGCTTTCAGGAAAAACTGCGCATTTGGTATGTAACTGAGAGTCTCCTCATTGAAAACATCCGAAGCTCTTCAAAGGTAAATGATTTTATTTATTTGGTTATCTGGTTTTTGTGAAAATGTTGCGTGCTAAATGCTACTCAAAATGCTAAGCTAGCTTAGCATACTCTTACACAAATTAGTCAATTGCTATGGTTCAAAAGCATATTTTGAAAATCTGAGATGACAGTGTTGTTAAGAAAAGGCTAAGCTTGAGAGCAGGTGCATTATTTTCATTTTATTTGCGATTTTCAGAAATCGTTAACGTTGCGTTATGCTAATAAGCCTGAGGCTTTAGTCACGATCCGGATCCGGGATGGGGAGTTTCAAGAGTTTT
>NW_027005596.1:0-3867 GCF_036934945.1 Oncorhynchus masou masou | reverse complement strand
CTGACCGGGGGTGACTCTCCCTACCATCAACACTGGTCTCCAGGCTGACCGGTGGCTCTCCCTACCATCAAGCACTGGTCTCAGGCTGACCGAGGTGACTCTCCCTACCATCAACACTGGTCTCAGAGCTGTACCGGGGGTGACTCTCCCTACCATCAACACTGGTCTCAGTCTGACCGAGGTGACTCTCCCTACCATCAACACTGGTCTCAGGCTGACCGAGGTGACTCTCCCTACCATCAACACTGGTCTCAGGCGTACCGAGGTGACTCTCCCTACCATCAACACTGGTCTCAGGCTGACCGAGGTGACTCTCCCTACCATCAACACTGGTCTCAGGCTGACCGAGGTGACTCTCCCTACCATCAACACTGGTCTCAGGCGTACCGAGGTGACTCTCCTTACCATCAACACTGGTCTCAGGCTGACCGAGGAGTGACTCTCCCTACCATCAACACTGGTCTCAGGCTGTACCGAGGTGACTCTCCCTACCATCAACACTGGTCTCCAGGCTGACCAGGTGACTCTCCCTACCATCAACACTGGTCTCAGGCTGACCGAGGTGACTCTCCCTACCATCAACACTGGTCTCAGGCTGACCGAGGTGACTCTCCCTACCATCAACACTGGTCTCAGGCTGACCGAGGTGACTCTCCCTACCATCAACACTGGTCTCAGGCTGACCGAGGTGACTCTCCCTACCATCAACACTGGTCTCAGGCTGACCGAGGTGACTCTCCCTACCATCAACACTGGTCTCAGGCTGACCGAGGTGACTCTCCCTACCATCAACACTGGTCTCAGGCTGACCGAGGTGACTCTCCCTACCATCAACACTGGTCTCAGGCTGACCGAGGTGACTCTCCCTACCATCAACACTGGTCTCAGGCTGACCGAGGTGACTCTCCCTACCATCAACACTGGTCTCAGGCGTACCGAGGTGACTCTCCCTACCATCAACACTGGTCTCAGGCTGACCGAGGTGACTCTCCTTACCATCAACACTGGTCTCAGGCTGACCGAGGTGACTCTCCCTACCATCAACACTGGTCTCAGGCTGACCGAGGTGACTCTCCCTACCATCAACACTGGTCTCAGGCTGACCGAGGTGACTCTCCCTACCATCAACACTGGTCTCAGGCTGACCGAGGTGACTCTCCCTACCATCAACACTGGTCTCAGGCTGACCGAGGTGACTCTCCCTACCATCAACACTGGTCTCAGGCTGACCGAGGTGACTCTCCTTACCATCAACACTGGTCTCAGGCTGACCGAGGTGACTCTCCCTACCATCAACACTGGTCTCAGGCTGACCGAGGTGACTCTCCCTACCATCAACACTGGTCTCAGGCTGACCGAGGTGACTCTCCCTACCATCAACACTGGTCTCAGGCTGACCGAGGTGACTCTCCCTACCATCAACACTGGTCTCAGGCTGACCGAGGTGACTCTCCCTACCATCAACACTGGTCTCAGGCTGACCGAGGTGACTCTCCTTACCATCAACACTGGTCTCAGGCTGACCGAGTGACTCTCCCTACCATCAACACTGGTCTCAGGCTGACCGAGGTGACTCTCCCTACCATCAACACTGGTCTCAGTCTGACCGAGGTGACTCTCCCTACCATCAACACTGGTCTCAGGCTGACCGAGGTGACTCTCCTTACCATCAACACTGGTCTCAGGCTGACCGAGGTGACTCTCCCTACCATCAACACTGGTCTCAGGCTGACCGAGGTGACTCTCCTTACCATCAACACTGGTCTCAGGCTGACCGAGGTGACTCTCCCTACCATCAACACTGGTCTCAGGCTGACCGAGGTGACTCTCCCTACCATCAACACTGGTCTCAGGCTGACCGAGGTGACTCTCCCTACCATCAACACTGGTCTCAGGCTGACCGAGGTGACTCTCCCTACCATCAACACTGGTCTCAGGCTGACCGAGGTGACTCTCCCTACCATCAACACTGGTCTCAGGCTGACCGAGGTGACTCTCCTTACCATCAACACTGGTCTCAGGCTGACCGAGGTGACTCTCCCTACCATCAACACTGGTCTCAGGCTGACCGAGGTGACTCTCCCTACCATCAACACTGGTCTCAGGCTGACCGAGGTGACTCTCCCTACCATCAACACTGGTCTCAGGCTGACCGAGGTGACTCTCCCTACCATCAACACTGGTCTCAGGCTGACCGAGGTGACTCTCCCTACCATCAACACTGGTCTCAGGCTGACCGAGGTGACTCTCCCTACCATCAACACTGGTCTCAGGCTGACCGAGGTGACTCTCCCTACCATCAACACTGGTCTCAGGCTGACCGAGGTGACTCTCCCTACCATCAACACTGGTCTCAGGCTGACCGAGGTGACTCTCCCTACCATCAACACTGGTCTCAGGCTGACCGAGGTGACTCTCCCTACCATCAACACTGGTCTCAGGCTGACCGAGGTGACTCTCCCTACCATCAACACTGGTCTCAGGCTGACCGAGGTGACTCTCCCTACCATCAACACTGGTCTCAGGCTGACCGAGGTGACTCTCCCTACCATCAACACTGGTCTCAGGCTGACCGAGGTGACTCTCCCTACCATCAACACTGGTCTCAGGCTGACCGAGGTGACTCTCCCTACCATCAACACTGGTCTCAGGCTGACCGAGGTGACTCTCCCTACCATCAACACTGGTCTCAGGCTGACCGAGGTGACTCTCCCTACCATCAACACTGGTCTCAGGCTGACCGAGGTGACTCTCCCTACCATCAACACTGGTCTCAGGCTGACCGAGGTGACTCTCCCTACCATCAACACTGGTCTCAGGCTGACCGAGGTGACTCTCCCTACCATCAACACTGGTCTCAGGCTGACCGAGGTGACTCTCCCTACCATCAACACTGGTCTCAGGCTGACCGAGGTGACTCTCCCTACCATCAACACTGGTCTCAGGCTGACCGAGGTGACTCTCCCTACCATCAACACTGGTCTCAGGCTGACCGAGGTGACTCTCCCTACCATCAACACTGGTCTCAGGCTGACCGAGGTGACTCTCCTTACCATCAACACTGGTCTCAGGCTGACCGAGGTGACTCTCCCTACCATCAACACTGGTCTCAGGCTGACCGAGGTGACTCTCCCTACCATCAACACTGGTCTCATGCTGACCGAGGGTGACTCTCCTTACCATCAACACTGGTCTCAGGCTGACCGAGGTGACTCTCCCTACCATCAACACTGGTCTCAGGCTGACCGAGGTGACTCTCCCTACCATCAACACTGGTCTCAGGCTGACCGAGGTGACTCTCCCTACCATCAACACTGGTCTCAGGCTGACCGAGGTGACTCTCCCTACCATCAACACTGGTCTCAGGCTGACCGAGGTGACTCTCCCTACCATCAACACTGGTCTCAGGCTGACCGAGGTGACTCTCCCTACCATCAACACTGGTCTCAGGCTGACCGAGGTGACTCTCCCTACCATCAACACTGGTCTCAGGCTGACCGAGGTGACTCTCCCTACCATCAACACTGGTCTCAGGCTGACCGAGGTGACTCTCCCTACCATCAACACTGGTCTCAGGCTGACCGAGGTGACTCTCTCCTACCATCAACACTGGTCTCAGGCTGACCAGGTGACTCTCCCTACCATCAACACTGGTCTCAGGCTGTACCGAGGTGACTCTCCCTACCATCAACACTGGTCTCAGGCTGACCGAGGTGACTTCTCCTTACCATCAACACTGGTCACAGGCTGACCGAGGTGACTCTCCCTACCATCAACACTGGTCACAGGCTGACCGAGGTGACTCTCCCTACCATCAACACTGGTCTCAGGCTGACCGAGGTGACTCTCCTACCATCAACACTGGTC
>NW_027005595.1:0-3868 GCF_036934945.1 Oncorhynchus masou masou | reverse complement strand
GCCATCAGGATACTAGGAAGAGGAGGCCGTGTAGCCCTTCTTCTCAGCTAGCCATCAGGATACTAGAAGAGGGAGGCCGTGTAGCCCTTCTTCTCAGCTAGCCATCAGGATACTAGGAAGAGGAGGCCGTGTAGCCCGTCTTCTCAGCTGTAGCCATCAGGATATTAGGAAGAGGAGGCCGTGTAGCCCTTCTTCTCAGCTAGCCATCAGGATACTAGGGAAGAGGGGAGGCCTTGTAGCCCGTCTTTCTAGCCAGCCATCAGGATACTAGGAAGAGGAGGCCGTGTAGCCCGTCTTCTCAGCTAGCCATCGGGATACTAGGAAGAGGAGGCCGTGTAGCCCTTCTTCTCAGCTGGCCATCAGGATACAATGAAGAGGAGGCCGTGTAGCCCTTCTTCTCAGCTAGCCATCAGGATACTAGGAAGAGGAGGCCGTGTAGCCCTGTCTTCTCAGCTAGCCATCAGGATACTAGGAAGAGGAGGCACATAGCAGCCCCGTCTTCTCAGCTAGCCATCAGGATACTAGGAAGAGGAGGCCGTGTAGCCCTTTCTTCTCAGCTAGCCATCGGGATACTAGGAAGAGGAGGCCGTGTAGCCCTTCTTCTCAGCTAGCCATCAGGATACTAGGAAGAGGGAGGTGGTAGCCCGTCCCAGCCTTTCAGCTAGGAAAGAGGAGACCCGTCTTCTCAGCTAGCCCATCGGGATACTAGGAAGAGGAGGCCGTGTAGCCCTTCTTCTCAGCCTAGCCATCAGGATACTAGAAGAGGGAGGCCGTGTAGCCCGTCTTCCCAGCCTAGCCATCAGATACTAGGAAAGCGAGGTCAGCCCGTCTTCTCAGCTAGCCATCGGATACTAGGGAAGAGAGGGCGTGTAGCCCTTCTTCTCAGCTGGCCATCAGGATACAATGAAGAGGAGGCCGTGGTCTGCCTTCTTCTCAGCTAGCCATCAGGATACTAGGAAGAGGGGGTCTTCCCAGCCTAGCCATCAGGATACTAGGAAGAGGAGGCCGTGTAGCCGTCTTCTCAGCCTAGCCATCAGGATACTAGGAAGAGGAGGCCGTGCTTAGCCCTTCTTCTCAGCTGGCCATCAGGATACAATGAAGAGAGCAGCCCTTCTTCTCAGCTAGCATCAGGATACTAGGAAGAGGAGCCAGTGTAGCCCGTTCTTCTCAGCTAGCCATCAGGATACTAGGAAGAGGGGCCGTGTAGCCCGTCTTCTCAGCTAGCCATCAGGATACTAGGAAGAGGAGGCCGTGTAGCTAGCCATCAGGATACTTCCGTCTTCCCAGCCTAGCCATCAGGATACTAGGAAGAGGAGGCCGTGTAGCCACTTCTTCTCAGCCTAGCCATCAGGAAGGAGGCCGTACCTTCTTCTCAGCTGGCCATCAGGAAATGAAGAGGGAGGCCGTGTAGCCCTTCTTCCTCAGCCTAGCCATCAGGATACTAGGAAGAGGAGGCCGTGTAGCCCTTCTTCTCAGCTGGCAATCAGCCAGCCCTCAGGATACTAGGAAGAGGAGGCCGTGTAGCCCTTCTCTCAGCTAGTCAGGATACTAGGAAGAGGAGACGTGTAGCCCTTCTTCTCAGCTAGAAGAGGGAGGCCGTGTAGCCTTCTTCTCAGCTGGCCATTACAATCAGCCTAGCCCATCAGGATACTAGGAAGAGGAGGCCGTGTAGCCCTTCTTCTCAGCCCATCAGGATACTAGGAAGAGGCATCAGGATACTAGGAAGAGGAGGTCGTGTAGCCTTTCTTCTCAGCCTAGCCATCAGGATACTAGGAAGAGGAGGCTGTAGCCCGTCTTCCCAGCCTAGCCATCAGGATACTAGGAAGAGGAGGCCGTGTAGCCCGTCTTCTCAGCCTAGCCATCAGGATACTAGGGAAGAGGAGACGCCCTTCTTCTCAGCTGGCCATCAGGATACAATGAAGAAGGAGGCCTTCCCTTCTTCTCAGCCTAGCCATCAGGATACTAGGGAAGAGGAGGCCGTGTAGCCCTTGGCTTACTCAGCCCTTCTTTTCAGCTATGCATCAGGATACTAGGAAGAGGAGGCCGTGTAGCCCGTCTTTTCAGCTAGCCATCAGGATACTAGGAAGGAGGCCGTGTGGCCATTCTTCTCAGCCTAGCCATCAGGATACTAGGAAGAGGGGAGGCCTTGTAGCCCCTTCTTCTCAGCCTAGCCATCAGGATACTAGGAAGAGGAGACGTGTAGCCCGTCTTTCAGCTAGCCATCGGATACTTCCGTGTAGCCAGCTTCTCTGCCTAGCCATCAGGATACTAGGAAGAGGAGGCTTATAGCCCGTCTTTTCAGCTAGCCATCAGGATACTAGGAAGAGGGAGGCCCCGTGTAGCCCGTCTTTTCAGCTAGCCATCAGGATACTAGGGAAGAGGAGGCCGTGTAGCCCGTCTTCTCAGCTAGCCATCAGGATACTAGGAAGAGGAGGCCGTGTAGCCCGTCTTTCAGCCTAGCCATCAGGATACCAGGAAGAGGAGACCTTAGCCCGTCTTTTCAGCTAGCCATCAGGATACTAGGAAGAGGAGGCCGTCTTTCCAGCCTAGCCATCAGGATACTAGGAAGGAGACGTCTTCTCAGCTAGCCATCAGGATATACTAGGAAGAGGAGGCCGTGTAGCCCGTCTTTTCAGCTAGCCATCAAGATACTAGGGAGAGAGGTGTAGCCCGTCTTTTCAGCTAGCCATCAGGATACTAGGAAGAGGAGGCCTTGAAGCCCGTCTTTTCAGCTCGCCATCAGGATACTAGGAGACGGATCCCGTCTTTTCAGGATAGTATACTAGGAAGAGGGAGGCCGTGTAGCCCGTCTTTCAGCTAGCCATCAGGATACTAGGAAGAGGGGAGGCCGTGTAGCCCTTCTTTACAGCCTAGCCATCAGGATTCTAGGAAGGGAGGCCGTGTAACCCTTCTTCTCCAGCTAGCCATCAGGATACTAGGAAGAGGAGGCCCTGTAGCCACGTCTTCTCAGCCTAGCCATCAGGATACTAGGGAAGAGGAGGCGTGTGCCTTCTCAGCTAGCCATCAGGATACTAGAAGAGGGAGGCCTTGTCTTCTCAGCCTAGCCATCAGGATACTAGGAAGAGGAGGCCATGTAGCCCGTCTTCTCAGCCTAGCCATCAGGATACTAGGAAGAGGGAGGCCGTGTAGCCCGTCTTCTCAGCCTAGCCATCAGGATACTAGGAAGAGGAGGCCGTGTAGCCCTTCTTTTCAGCCTAGCCATCAGGATACTAGGAAGAGAAGGCCTTTGTAGCCCTTCTTTTCAGCTGGCCATCAGGATACTAGGAAGAGGAGGCCATGTAGCCCGTCTTTTCAGCTAGCCATCAGGATACTAGGAAGAGGAGGCCCTGTAGCCCGTCTTTTCAGTCGGTGTTGCCTTCGTTCATCTTGGCCAGGAGCAACAGGTACGCTAGCTGGTCATGGAACAAAGGAGGGAATGCAGTATTCCATATCTGAGGAGAGATATTTTTGTGTAGCTTCCGATTCATGATCCAGAAGTGTTTATCGTCGTAGGAGATTATTGCACAAACCATCTGAGCAAACAAAGTACTAATGAATGCTTGAGCAAACAAAGTACTAATGAATGCTTTTAATAGCAATAAAAAAGTCAAGTCGAGCATCAATGAATCCTTCAGAATTAATATGAGGGGTATACTAGTTACCTGGTTTGAGGAGTTAGCAAAGTAAACTATATACTGTAACTGCTGTTATGGTGAAGAAGAAACATCTAGGAGCAACAACGCTCCAACCGCGGTGGTAGGCCACAAAACTCACAGAAAGGGAACGTTGAGTGCTGAAGCACATAGTGCACAAAAATTGTCTCACATCGGTTGCAACACTCACACTCAGCACAATAACTGTTCATCGC
>NW_027005594.1:0-3870 GCF_036934945.1 Oncorhynchus masou masou | reverse complement strand
TAAGTACTGCTGTGTCTGCCTCATCTTCTGGGTTCTGCTGTCTATTCGTGGCTCAGTTGGTTAAGTGACTGTTTCTCACTCCGGAGACCCAGGTTCGAAACCGGGTCCTGACAAAGGGTGGGACTAATAACAAGATAAACCATGTAAAACATACAGGATCTGTAAAATGTATATATGTTCAGAACTTTTGTGAAATAGCACAGTTACAAATAGAAATAGAGGAAGGACTAAAAACAAACAAAAAATAACTATTGTCAAATAGAATGTCTGTAAAATGTGTATAAGATGTATAAATTGAAGGTAATACCCAAAGTGTTTATTAGTTTACTCCAATTGGGGGATCGGTGGTAGGGTTTGCAGGGAATAATAATAAAGGTATATTCTTTTAAAAAGTATGTATGTCTATATAGGTATGTGTATGTTTATACTGTATGTGTACATGTATGCACGCGTGTATGGATATATATATTTACCCAAAAAATATATGGGGCATTGGAAATTATGCAAACAATTACTTTGATGGAAGCAACAATCTTTCCGCAATATTAAGCTGACCCCCCCCACCCTTAAAAAAACACAAAAAAACATATGACTCTTCAGAAGCCAAAATGTAAGCTTTAATTCAATTGTTTCTAAACAATGTTATTTAAAAAAAAAATGTGTAGTTTAAAAAAATGTTTTTTTCTCATGGATCCATATTGATTCAATCTGTAGCCCCATGTATTAATTTGAGAATGGTTACATTTCTCTAGCTACATACCTCATCTGTTTACCAAAACAAGTGGTGGGATGGCCAAGTAGCTTTAAACGATACCCAGCCTTTGCTAATTTTACTGTACACTGTGTACACATTTCTTTATAAGTCTTCTAAGTTTAGTTCTGATTTCTATTTACCAGATTTTATTTATACATCTGTTTTAATTTGTGTGTAAAGAGCTTCACAAAGCATGTACTGTAAGGACCAGAGTTATTCATAAAGCTATATCATTATTATTATAAGTTATTTTCAAGTTAATAATGTTGAGGGGTGAAAGGGTGGAACCATACACATAATTCAGTAGCAACCTTACCTGGTATAAACTTGGCCTGCAGAGTTGACCCCAGAAGACATGACCATCAGTTGCCACCTCAATCATGGAAAGCTTGACGCCAATGTGACTTTTGGCAGTCTTGATTCAGCTGGAACAGATTCAATCAGGGTTTTAGGACAATTTCAACAGTTATAATATGAAGCAGTTTTAAAATAACTGACACTCTCCATCCTCTACTACTCTACTCCATCTCTCACACTCTTTCCCAGATCTTACACCCATTAAGTAGATATGAGTGGAAATAAAAGATCACAGAAATGATCCATACGAACAAAAGCTTATTTCTCTCACCTACTGTACTTGGCAGGTATATCAGAGCTACTTGATAAGGCTGCTGTTGTAGGAGGACCCGTATAATGTTTATACTGTACAGACTGGAGTGTGGGTATTTTACACCTACCACTTCATTGGAGAACAAATGTATTTGTTTTTATTTAAGTTATTTTTTATTTAATTTTATAATCTTTAAACACTTACACTACATGATCAAAGGTATGTGGACACCTTGCTCGTCAAAAAATCTCATTCCGAAATCATGGGCATTAATATGGAGTTGGTCCCCCTTTTGCTGCTATAACAGCCTCTACTCTTCTGGGAAGGCTTTCCTCTAGATGTTGGAACATTGCTGCGAGGACTTGCTTCCATTCCGCTTACAAGAGCATTAGTGAAGTTGGGCACTGATGTTGGGCGACTAGGCCAGTCAAGTTCTTCCTTGCCAATCTCAGCAAACTATTTCTGTATGGACCTCGCTCTGTGTACGGGGGCATTGTCATGATGAAACAGGAAAGGGCCTTCCCCAAAATGTTGCCACAAAGTTGGAAGCACAGACTCGTCTAGAATGGCATTGTATACAGTAGCGTTAACATTTCCCTTCACTGGAACTAAGGGGTCCGAACCATGAAAAACAGCCCCAGACTATTATTCCTTCTCCAACAAACTTTATAGTTGGCACTATGCATTGGGGCAGGTAGCGTTCTCCTGGCATCCACCAAACCCAGATTTCTCCGTTGGACTGCCAGATGGTGAAGCGTGATTCATCACTCCAAAGAACGGCTTTCGACTGCTCCAGTGATCGTTACACTACTCCAGACAATACTTGGAATTGTGCATGGTGATCTTAGGCTTCTGTGCAGCTGCTCGGCCATGGAAACCCATTTCATGAAACTCAAGACGAACCGTTCTTGTGCTGACACTGCTTCCAGAGGCAGTTTGGAACTCTGTAGTGAGTGTTGCAACTGAGGGACAGGCGATATTCGTATGTTAAGTACTTCAGCACTCTGTGGTCCCATTTTGTGTGCTTGTGTGACCTACCGCTGCGTTGGCTGAGCAGTTGTGGCTCCTAAACTTTTCCAATTCACAATAACAGCGCTTACAGTTGAGCGGGGAAGCTTTAGCAGTGCACAAATTTGATGAACTGACTTGTTGGAAAGGTGGCATCCTCGGATGGTGCCACATCAAATGTCACTGAGGTCTTCAGTAAGGTCATTCTACTGCAAATGTTTGTCTATGGAGATTGCATGGCTGTGAACTCAATTTTATACAATTGTCAACAACAATAGCCAAATCCACTCATTTGAAGGGGTGTCCACACATACACTATGTATTTTTATCATCCTCGTTTCTTTGTATTTTGCCCTTCCCTCCTTAAGAGTATACATTTTTTATCCCCCTCTTATCCTCGTTTCTTTGTATTTTGCCCACTTCCTCCTTAAAAGTGTATAAAACGTCTTGAATAGTGATACCCATTGTGAAGAACAGTTTCATCATAAAGTTAAAACACATGTCACGATATTCAAATGACACATTGAATCACCTGCCAGTAAAAGTTTAACTATTTCATGAGGAAGTATAAAGCACATAAAACCGTAAGATGTCAAAGGCTTTTTGGAATCAACACAACAAATACCTGGGGGTGTATAGGTGTTGGCTGTAGCCTTGACGTTAGAGAGGCAGACCAGTAACCAGAGGGGTTTCAAATGGCAAAACCTAGTTGAGTTCTACAGCATTTACCTTGGAGGAAATAATCTTATTAATTGAACATCACAACATTTGTTTCAAACTCAATGTTTTATTTGTGGAAAATCGTGATGTAATATGAGAGATGGGCTATGACAAGGATTGGATTCACTGAAAAATAACTAAACCAATGTGTGCATTGTGAGCAACATGACGTTGCCTAAGTTTTTACACTCTGATAATATCATCCTGTCGGCTTTATTGATGACATGATGTGAATCAGGGAATGAGAAGGAATGTTAACAGGCACCACCACGCTCTCTCAAATACAGTAACCTAACATAGCATGAGTGAACTAAACACCTGAAACTACTATTCTGTCCTACTAAGCAAAAGAGCAGTAACTCCAATATTTGGTCCAAAACCCATTTTTTTATACATCAAATACATGCTTTATCAGGACAAATATCCTGCCTCAATGGTGTTGTATTATGGAGAAAATGGGGGTTCTATGTTTGTTATAACTGCAAAAGTTAGTGAAACCAAGGAAAAAGGCAGAAACTGTCACGCCTTGGTCTTAGTATTTTGTGTTTTAGTTTATTAGTTAGTCAGACCAGGGTGTGACATGGGTTTATGTATTGTACTTTCGTATCGGGGTTGTAGTATTTGGGATTGTAGTTGATTGGGGGTTGTGTGTGTTAAATAGGTTTGGCTGCCTGAGGCGGTTCTCAATCAGAGTCAGGTGATTCTCGTTGTCTCTGATTGGGAACCGTATTTAGTAGCCTGGTTTTCGCTTTGCACTTTCGTGGGTGATTGTTCCTGT
>NW_027005593.1:0-3870 GCF_036934945.1 Oncorhynchus masou masou | reverse complement strand
AAAGTGTTCGCCCCTTGAACTTTGCGAACTTTTGCCACATTTCAGGCTTCAAACATAAAGATATAAAACTGTATTTTTTGTGAAGAATCAACAACAACAGCCCCTTTACTTTCAGTGCAGCAAACTCTCTCCAGAAGTTCAGTGAGGATCTCTGAATGATCCAATGTTGACCTAAATGACTAATGATGGTAAATACAATCCACCTGTGTTTATTCAAGTCTCCGTATAAATGCACCTGCACTGTGATAGTCTCAGAGGTCCGTTAAAAGCGCAGAGAGCATCATGAAGAACAAGGAACACACCAGGCAGGTCCGAGATAGTGTTGTGAAGAAGTTTAAAGCCGGATTTGGATACAAAAAGATTTTCCAAGCTTTAAACATTCCAAGGAGCACTGTGCAAGCGATAATATTGAAATGGAAGGAGTATCAGACCACTGCAAATCTACCAAGATCTGGCCGTCCCACTAAACTTTCAGCTCATACAAGGAGAAGACTGATCAGAGATGCAGCCAAGAGGCCCATGATCTCTCTGGATGAACTGCAGAGATCTACAGCTGAGGTGGGAGACTGTCCATAGGACAACAATCAGTCGTATATTGCACAAATCTGGCCTTTATGGAAGAGTGGCAAGAAGAAAGCCATTTCTTAAAGATATCCATAAAAAGTGTTGTTTAAAGTTTGCCACAAGCCACCTGGGGGAGACACCAAACATGTGGAAGAAGGTGCTCTGGTCAGATGAAACCAAAATTGAACTTTTTGGCAACAATGCAAAACGTTATGTTTGGCGTAAAAGCAACACAGCTCATCACCCTGACCACACCATCCCCACTGTCAAACATGATGGTGGCAGCATCATGGTTTGGGCCTGCTTTTCTTCAGCAGGGACAGGGAAGATGGTTAAAATTGATGGGAAGATGGATGGAGCCAAATACAGGACCATACTGGAAGAAAACCTGATGGAGTCTGCAAAAGACCTGAGACTGGGACGGAGATTTGTCTTCCAACAAGACAATGATCCAAAACATAAAGCAAAATCTACAATGGAATGGTACAAAAATAAACATATCCAGGTGTTAGAATGGCCAAGTCAAAGTCCAGACCTGAATCCAATCGAGAATCTGTGGAAAGAACTGAAAACTGCTGTTCACAAATGCTCTCCATCCAACCTCACTGAGCTCAAGCTGTTTTGCAAGGAGGAATGGGAAAAAAATTCAGTCTCTCGATGTGCAAAACTGATAGAGACATACCCCAAGCGACTTACAGCTGTAATCACAGCAAAAGGTGGCACTACAAAGCATTAACTTAAGCGGGCTGAATAATTTTGCACGCCCAATTTTTCAGTTTTTGATTTGTTAAAAAAGTTAAAAAATATCCAATAAATGTCGTACCACTTCATGATTGTGTCCCACTTGTTGTTGATTCTTCACAAAAAAATACAGTTTTACATCTTTATGTGTGAAGCCTGAAATGTGGCAAAAGGTCGCAAAATTCAAGGGGGCCGAATACTTTCGCAAGGCACTGTATATATTTATATATATATATATGTGTGTGTGTATATATATATGTGTATATATATATATATATATATGGATATATGTGTGTGTGTATATATATATACATATATATATATATGGATATATGTGTATATATATATACACATATGTGTGTGTATATATGTATATATACATATTTATACATATGGATATATGTGTATATATATATATACACATATGTGTGTATATATGTATATATACATATTTATATACTGAAATAAACACTATGTAACGTGTACATACATATACTGTATACAGTTGAAGTTGGAAGTTTACATACACCTAAGCCAAATACATTTAAACTCAATTTTTCACAATTCCTGACATTTAATCCAAGTAATGAATCCCTGTTTTAGGTCAGTCAGGATCACCACCTTATTTTAAGAATGTGAAATGTCTGAATAATAGTAGAGAGAAATGATTTATTTCAGCTTTTATTTCTTTCATCACATTCTCAGAGGTTTACATACACACAATTTGGTAGCATTGTCTTTAAATTGTTTAACTTGGGTCAATGGTTTTGTGTAGCCTTCCACAAACATCCCACAACAAGTTTGATGCATTTTGGCACATTCCTCCTGAAAGAGCTGGTGTAACTGAGTCAGGTTTGTTGGCCTCTTGATCGCACACAATTTTTCAGTTCCTCCCAGAAATGTTTTATAAGATTGAGTTCGGGGCTTTGTGATGGACACTCCAATACCTTGACTTTGTTGTCCTTAAGCAATTTTGCCACAACTTTGGAAGTATGCTTGGGGTCATTGTCCGTTAGGAAGACCCATTTGAGACCAAACTTTAAAACTTTTTAAGGCTAGGGGGCAGTATCCTGAATTTCCGGCTGAATGACGTGCCCAAAGTAAACTGCCTGTTACTCAGGCCTAGAAGCTAGGATATGCATATAATTGGAAGCATTGGATAGAAAGTTGAAGTCTGAAGTTTCTAAAAATCCATCCGGAAAATTATTTTGGGTGGGATCACAGGCCTCTTCAATGCAAGACTATGGGATATACAAAATCGCTCCCAGACTGCAGTTCCTATGGCTTCCACTAGATGACAACAGTCTTTATACAAGGTTTCAGGCTTATTTCTTGAAAAACGAACAAGTAATTGTAGTTTTTCCAAGGTGTGCTCATCAGGAAAGGTAGGCTTTTGACGCACGTGAATGAGGGCACTCTTTGTTATTTTCCTTTCCTATTGAACACCGTTCTTTCTGTCTGAAATATTATCGCTTATTTACATATTAGGGTACCTGAGGATTGACTAGATACATTGTTTGACTTGTTTGGACAAAGTTTACCAGTAGATTATTGGATTCCTTTGTATGCATGTTGAAGGAGTGGATTACTGAAATCAATGGAGCCAACTAAACAGACTTTCTAGATACAAAGAAGGACTTTATTGAACACGGTTAACATTCATTGTGTAGTTGGGTGTCAGGCATTGGTGTATAGGTGGCAGGGAAGTCAGGCGCAGGAGAGTCAAACAGAGTGTAAAATGGAGTCTTTTAATAAAGTCCACGTAACATGCTCCATAACACTAAAATGTGCTTACATCAACAAACATGGGTACAAGGACCCGACGCGCACCTATACAACATAAAACTACACTGACAATAAAACAATCTCTGACAAAGACATGAGGGGAAACAGAGGGTTAAATACACAACAGGTAATGAATGGGATTGAAAATAGGTGTGTGGGAAGACAAGACAAAACCAATGGAAAATGAAAAATGGATCAATGATGGCTAGAAGACCGGTGACGTCGAACGCCGAGCACCGCCCGAACAAGGAGAGGCAACGACTTCGGCAGAAGTCGTGACATTGGGACCCTTGGGATTGCAGACAGAGGAAGATCTTCAAAGGTAGGTGATTTATTTTATCGCTTTTTGTGAAGCTTGGGCTGTTTGAAAAATGATTTTGATGTGTGGCGCTATCCACAGATAATAGCATGGTATGCTTTCGCCGTGAAGCATTTTTGAAATCTGACAACGCAGTTGGATTAACAAGAAGTTAAGCTTTTAAAGGATGTAAAACACTTGTATGGTCATGAATGTTAAAAAAAAATAACTTTGAATTTGGCGCTCCAATTTCACCGGATGTTGTCGAAAGGTGTCCCACTAGCTGTTGGCGATCCCTAAGAGTTTTTTTTCCTGTCTGATGTCTGCTTCAATATATCCGCATAATTTTCTTTCTTCATGATGCCATCTATGTTGTGAAGTGCACCAGTCCCTCCTGCAGCAAAGCACCCCCGTAACATGATGCTGCCACCCCCGTGCTTCACGGTTGGGATGGTGTTCTTCGGCTTGCAATCCTCCCTCTT
>NW_027005592.1:10000-137543 GCF_036934945.1 Oncorhynchus masou masou | reverse complement strand
ATGGTAGAGGGGGTGTAGTGTGTGTACTGGGGAGAGGAGAGGGGATGGTAGAGGGGGTGTAGTGTGTGTACTGGGGAGAGGAGGGAGGATGGTAGAGGTGGTGTAGTGTGTGTTTACTGGAGAGGGGAGAGGTGGAGAGTGTTAGGATCGGGTGTGTACTGTGCTCTGTGGGTGTAATGAAGAACAAAGGAAACATTTAATGAGGTGTGTGTGTGTGTAATGTACCAGCTCTGTGTTGTAGTCCTGTTTCAGTGTCGTTGTGTTGTTCCTCTCCAGACCCCCAGGATGACAATAAGATCGGTATCGATGGGATCCAGCAGTTCTGTGATGACCTCACCCTGGACCCGGCCAGTAGGAGTGTTCTGGTGGTGGCCTGGAAGTTCCGTGCCGCCACACAGTGTGAGTTCAGCAGGAAGGAGTTCCTCGACGGCATGGCCGAGCTGGGGTGAGCTAGCTTTCTGTGATGTCATCTTTCTGCGCCACGCAGTTGTGTTCGCTGTTCAGTAGGAAACATTTTGAATGAAAGCAAATGTTGTTAATGGAAAACTAAACATTTTGAAACGGAGGTCAGGCTGGTATTAGCTGGACTCCAATAAGAAGGTGTGTGTGTGTGTGTGTGTGCTTCCCCCCCTAGCTGTGACAGTCCAGAGAAGTTGAAGGCTCTGCTCCCCAGACTAGAACAGGAAGTCAAAGACACGGCCAAGTTTAAAGACTTCTATCAGTTCACCTTCAACTTCGCCAAGAACCCTGGACAGAAGGGACTAGGTAAGTATTTCACATATCTTTCTGGAGAAAAGCTCTGAACAGAGGTTCTGGTAGATGAACAGAGGTTCTGGTAGATGAATAGAGGTTCTGGTAGATGAATAGAGGTTCTGGTAGATGAATAGAGGTTCTGGTAGATGAACAGAGGTTCTGGTAGATGAACAGAGGTTCTGGTAGATGAACAGAGGTTCTGGTAGATGAACAGAGGTTCTGGTAGATGAACAGAGGTTCTGGTAGATGAACAGAGGTTCTGGTAGATGAATAGAGGTTCTGGTAGATGAATAGAGGTTCTGGTAGATGAATAGAGGTTCTGGTAGATGAACAGAGGTTCTGGTAGATGAACAGAGGTTCTGGTAGATGAACAGAGGTTCTGGTAGATGAACAGAGGTTCTGGTAGATGAACAGAGGTTCTGGTAAATATTGTGTCCAGACAGAGAGTTTTAGTCAAACCCTGGTTGGTCCAGCACTGTGTTTGAGGAGAAGGCCTTTCACCCCGGTGTAGTTTTCCGGACCCTGGTGTTGAATTCCTCCTGGGAACATTGGTAGATCACCATGGTGGTTTGGCATCAGTGGTGTAATGTAGTTCTGTCTCAGTCAGTAGCAGCCCGGCAGCAAACAGGAAGAATGGCTTTGAGATGGAAAACAATGACTTGTCCTGCCAGGTAAGTGAAGAGCTCCCCCTTCACAACACTGCCTCTAGTCGGACTACTGCTGTTCTGTGAGCCATGCTGAGGAGAGGGCCTGGAGTCTGACAGGTGGTGGACTGTTACTGTGTAATAGCAGGTTTACGGATAGATCACCTATCAAGCTAAACAGAAACCAGGGTGGGTCCCAAATAGAGCTCTATTCCCTGCATAGTCACTACTTCTGACCAGAGCCCTATGGGCCCACTAGGGCACTATTTAGGGAACTGGGTGCCATTTGAGAAACGACCCAACTCTCTGATTCCCTGGATGGGACCACTTTGTTCTGGTTGTTGTTTCTGCTGGTCTGTGTTGTTATGACGACCGGAGTGGGTGACCCAGCTAAGTTCCTGGAACAACAGTAGGGCCCTTTGTCAAAACTCATCTGACTGTAATGTCTCTCTCTCTCTCTCTGTAACTCTCTGTCAGACACTGTAATGTCTCTCTCTCTCTCTCTCTCTCTGTAACTCTCTGTGGGACACTGTAATGTCTCTCTCTGTAACTCTCTGTCAGACACTGTAATGTCTCTCTCTCTCTCTCTCTCTCTCTCTCTCTCTCTCTCTGTATCTCTCTCTCTCTCTGTAACTCTCTCTCTCTCTCTCTGTAACTCTCTGTCAGACACTGTAATGTCTCTCTCTCTCTCTCTCTCTCTCTCTCTCTCTAACTCTCTCTCTCTCTCTCTCTGAAACTCTCTGTCAGACACTGTAATGTCTCTCTCTCTCTGTAACTCTCTGTCAGACACTGTAATGTCTCTCTCTCTCTCTCTCTCTCTCTCTCTCTCTCTGTAACTCTCTCTCTCTCTCTCTCTGAAACTCTCTGTCAGACACTGTAATGTCTCTCTCTCTCTCTCTCTCTCTCTCTCTGTAATGTCTCTCTCTCTCTGTAACTCTGTCACACTGTAATGTCTCTCTCTCTCTGTAACTCTCTGTCAGACACTGTAATGTCTCTCTCTCTCTCTCTCTCTCTCTCTCTTTTCTCTGTAACTCTCTCTCTCTCTCTGTAACTCTCTCTCTCTCTCTGTAACTCTCTCTCTCTCTCTGTAACTCTGTCAGACACTGTAATGTCTCTCTCTCTCTCTCTCTCTGTAACTCTCTCTCTCTGTAACTCTCTCTCTCTCTCTCTGTAACTCTCTCTCTCTCTCTCTGTAACTCTCTCTCTCTCTCTGTAACTCTGTCAGACACTGTAATGTATCAATTCAATTCAATTCAAGGGGCTTTATTGGCATGGGAAACATGTGTTAACATTGCCAAAGCAAGTAAGGTAAACAATAAAAATTAACAGTAGACATCACACATACAGAAGTTTCAAAACAATAAAGACATTACAAATGTCATATTATATATATATATATACAGTGTTTTTACAATGTACAAATGGTAAAGGACACAAGATAAAATAAATAAGCGTAGATATGGGTTGTATTTACAATGGTGCATGTTCTTCACTGGTTGCCCTTTTCTCGTGGCAACAGGTCACAAATCTTGCTGCTGTGATGTCAGACTGTGGAATTTCACCCAGTAGATATGGGAGTTTTTCAAAATTGGATTTGTTTTCGAATTCTTTGTGGATCTGTGTAATCTGAGGGAAATATGTCTCTCTAATATGGTCATACTTTGGGCAGGAGGTTAGGAAGTGCAGCTCAGTTTCCACCTCATTTTGTGGGCAGTGAGCACATAGCCTGTCTTCTCTTGAGAGCCATGTCTGCCTACGGCGGCCTTTCTCAATAGCAAGGCTTTGCTCGCTGAGTCTGTACATAGTCAAAGCTTTCCTTAATTTTGGGTCAGTCACAGTGGTCAGGTATTCTGCCGCTGTGTACTCTCTGTGTAGGGCCAAATAGCATTCTAGTTTGCTCTGTTTTTTTGTTAATTCTTTCCAATGTGTCAAGTAATTATCTTTTTGTTTTCTCATGATTTGGTTGGGTCTAATTGTGCTGCTGTCATGGGGCTCTGTAGGGTGTGTTTGTGAACAGAGCCCCAGGACCAGCTTGCTTAGGGGACTCTTCTCCAGGTTAATCTCTCTGTAGGTGATGGCTTTGTTGTGGAAGGTTTGGGAATCGCTTCCTTTTAGGTGGTTATAGAATTTAACAGCTCTTTTCTGGATTTTGATAATTAGTGGGTATCGGCCTAATTCTGCTCTGCATGCATTATTTGGTGTTCTACGTTGTACACGGAGGATATTTTTGCAGAATTCTGCGTGCAGAGTCTCAATTTGGTGTTTGTCCCATTTTGTAAAGTCTTGGTTGGTGAGCGGACCCCAGACCTCACAACCATAAAGGGCAATGGGCTCTATGTTATGTACTTGAGTGAAGACCCAAAAGCGGTTTTAACAGAAAACAGAGTTCTTTAATGAAAAAACAGGAATGGCATAAATCCTCTTCCGACGTTGTCAATGGAACAAAAAGAACGTTAGTATAGTGCAGGATGCACCTGCCAGGCAGACTCCGACAGGATAGGACAAGGTGGAAGCAAACGAGACGACAGCTTGCTTCTGGCATGAAAAACACAAACAAGAATCTGACACTGAAAGTAGCAGGAACAGAGAGAGAAATAGAGACCTAATCAGAGGGGAAAGAGAGAACAGGTGGGAAAGAGTGAATGAGCTAGTTAGGGGAGATGTAGAACAGCTGAAGAAGGAGAGACAGAGAAGGTAACCTAATAAGACCAGCAGAGAGAGACAGAGTGAAGAGAAAGGACAGGAACAGACATAATAAGACATGACAGTACCCCCCACTCACCGAGCGCCTCCTGGCGCACTCGAGGAGGAAACCTGGCGGCAACGGAGGAAATCATCGATCAGCGAACGGTCCAGCACGTCCCGAGAGGGAACCCAACTCCTCTCCTCAGGACCGTACCCTCCCAATCCACTAGGTGCTGATGACCACGGCCCCGAGGGCGCATGTCCAAAATCTTACGAACCCTGTAGATAGGTGCGCCTCGACAAGGATGGGGGGAGGGACGAGCGGGGGCGAAGAACGGGCTTAACACAGGAGACATGGAAGACCGGGTGAACGCGACGAAGATAGCGCGGAGAAGAAGTCGCACTGCGACAGGATTAATGACCTGAGAAATACGGAACGGACCAATGAACCGCGGGGCCAACTTGCGAGAAGCTGTCTTAAGGGGAAGGTTCTGAGTGGAGAGCCATACTCTCTGACCGCAACAATATCTAGGACTCTTGGTCCTACGCTTGTAGCGGCCCTCACAGTCTGCGCCCTATTACGGCAAAGTGCCGACCTGACCCCCTTCCAGGTGCGCTCGCAACGCTGGACAAAAGCCTGAGCGGAGGGGACGCAGGACTCGGCGAGCTGAGATGAGAACAGCGGAGGCTGGTACCCGAGGCTACTCTGAAAAGGAGATAGACCGGTAGCAGACGAAGGAAGCGAGTTGTGGGCGTACTCTGCCCAGGGGAGCTGTTCTGACCAAGACGCAGGGTTACGAAAAGAAAGACTGCGTAAAATGCGACCAACAGTCTGATTGGCCCGTTCGGCTTGACCGTTAGACTGGGGATGAAAGCCGGACGAGAGACTGACAGAAGCCCCAATCAAACGGCAAAACTCCCTCCAAAATTGAGACGTGAACTGCGGGCCTCTGTCGGAAACGACGTCTGACGGAAGGCCATGAATTCGGAAAACATTCTCGATAATGATCTGAGCCGTCTCCTTAGCAGAAGGGAGCTTAGCGAGAGGAATGAAATGAGCCGCCTTAGAGAATCTATCGACAACCGTAAGAATAACTGTCTTCCCCGCTGATGAAGGCAGTCCGGTGATAAAATCTAAAGCGATGTGAGACCACGGTCGAGAGGGAATGGGAAGCGGTCTGAGACGGCCGGCAGGAGGAGAGTTCCCAGATTTAGTCTGCGCGCAGACCGAACAAGCGGCGACAAATCGACGCGCGTCACGTTCCCGAGTGGGCCACCAGAAACGCTGGCGAATGGAAGCGAGCGTACCCCGAACGCCGGGGTGGCCGGCTAACTTGGCAGAGTGGGCCCACTGAAGAACGGCCGGACGAGTAGGAACGGGAACGAACAGAAGGTTCCTAGGACAAGCTCGCGGCGACGGAGTGTGAGCGAGTGCTTGCTTTACCTGCCTCTCAATTCCCCAGACAGTCAACCCGACAACACGCCCCTCAGGGAGAATCCCCTCGGGGTCGGTGGAGACCTCAGAAGAACTGAAGAGACGAGATAAAGCATCAGGTTTGGTGTTTTTTGAGCCCGGACGATAAGAAATAACAAACTCGAAACGAGCGAAAAACAGAGCCCAACGAGCCTGACGCGCATTAAGTCGTTTGGCTGAACGGATGTACTCAAGGTTCCTATGGTCAGTCCAAACGACAAAAGGAACGGTCGCCCCTCCAACCACTGTCGCCATTCGCCTAGGGCTAAGCGGATGGCGAGCAGTTCGCGATTACCAACATCATAGTTACGTTCTGACGGCGATAAGCGATGAGAGAAAACGCGCAAGGATGGACCTTGCCGTCAGAGAGAGAGCGCTGAGAAAGAATGGCTCCCACGCCCACCTCTGACGCGTCAACCTCAACAACAAACTGTCTAGAGATGTCAGGTGTAACAAGAATAGGTGCGGATGTAAAACGATTCTTAAGAAGATCAAAAGCTCCTGGGCGGAAACGGACCACTTAAAGCACGTCTTAACAGAAGTAAGGGCTGTGAGGGGAGCTGCCACCTGACCGAAATTACGGATGAAACGACGATAGAAATTAGCGAAGCCCAGAAAGCGCTGCAGCTCGACGCGTGACTTAGGAACGGGCCAATCAATGACAGCCTGGACCTTAGCGGGATCCATCTTAATGCCCTCAGCGGAAATAACGGAACCGAGAAAAGGGACAGAGGCGGCATGAAAAGTGCACTTCTCAGCCTTCACATAAAGACAGTTCTCCAAAAGGCGCTGGAGGACGCGTCGCACGTGCTGAACATGAATCGGGAGAGACGGTGAAAAAATCAGGATATCGTCCATGTAAACGAAAACAAAAATGTTCAGCATGTCTCTCAGGACGTCGTTAACTAGTGCCTGAAAGACAGCTGGAGCGTTAACGAGGCCGAAAGGAAGAACCCGGTATTCAAAGTGCCCTAACGGAGTGTTAAACGCCGTCTTCCACTCGTCCCCCTCCCTGATGCGCACGAGATGGTAGGCGTTACGAAGGTCCAATTTGGTGAAAACCTGGCTCCCTGCAGGATCTCGAAGGCTGAAGACATAAGAGGAAGCGGATAACGATTCTTAACTGTTATGTCATTCAGCCCTCGATAATCCACGCATGGGCGCAGGGACCCGTCCTTCTTCTGAACAAAAAAAAACCCCGCTCCGGCGGGAGAGGAGGAGGAGACTATGGTACCGGCGTCGAGCGAAACAGACAAATAATCCTCGAGAGCCTTACGTTCGGGAGCCGACAGAGAGTATAATCTACCCCGGGGGAGTAGTTCCCGGAAGGAGATCAATACTACAGTCATACGACCGGTGTGGAGGGAGAGAAGTGGCCTTGGAACGACTGAACACCGTGCGCAGATCGTGATACTCCTCCGGCACCCCTGTCAAATCGCCAGGCTCCTCCTGTGAAGAAGGGACAGAGGAAACAGGAGGGATAGCAGACATTAAACAGGTCACATGACAAGAAACATTCCAGGATAGGATAGTATTACTAGACCAATTAATAGAAGGGTTATGGCGCACTAGCCAGGGATGACCCAAAACAACAGGTGTAAAAGGTGAACGAAAAATTAAAAAAGAAATGGTTTCGCTATGATTACCAGAGACAGTGAGGGTTAAAGGCAGCGTCTCACGCTGAATCTTGGGGAGAGAACTACCATCTAAAGCGAACAAGGCCGTGGGCTCCCCTAACTGTCTGAGAGGAATGTCATGCTCCCGAGCCCAGGTCTCGTCCATAAAACAGCCCTCCGCCCCAGAGTCTATCAAGGCACTGCAGGAAGCAGATGAACCGGGCCAGCGGAGATGGACCGGAAAGGTAGTGCGTGATCCTGAAGGAGAGGCCTGAGTAGTTGCGCTCACCAGTAGCCCTCCTCTTACTGATGAGCTCTGGCTTTTACTGGGCATGAGGTGACAAAATGACCAGCGGAGCCGCAGTAGAGACAGGCGATTGGTGATTCTCCGTTCCTTCTCCTTGGCCGAGATGCGGATACCCCCCAGCTGCATAGGCTCAGCATCCGAGCCGGCGGAGGAGGGTGGCAGTGATGCGGCAGGTGGCAGTGATGTGGAGAGGGGAGCAACGGAGAACGCGAACTCCTTTCCACGAGCTCGGCGACGAAGATCAAACCGTCGCTCTATGCGAATAGCGAGAGCTATTAAGGAGTCCAGACTGGAAGGAACCTCCCGGGAGAGGATCTCATCCTTAACCTCGACGAGGAGACCCTCCAGAAAACGAGCGAGCAAAGCCGGCTCGTTCCAGTCACTAGAGGCAGCGAGAGTGCGAAACTCAATAGAATAATCCGTTATGGATCGATTCCCCTGACATAGGGAAGACAGGGCCCTGGAAGCCTCCTCCCCAAAAACAGAACGGTCAAAAACCCGTATCATCTCCTCCTTAAAGTCCTGATACTGGTTAATACACTCAGCCCTCGCCTCCCAGATTGCCGTGCCCCACTCACGCGCCCGTCCGGTAAGGAGAGAAATGACGTAGGCGATGCGGGCTGCGCTCCTGGAGTAAGTGTTGGGCTGGAGAGAGAACACCACATCACACTGAGTGAGGAATGAGCGGCACTCAGTGGGCTCCCCAGAGTAACACGGCGGGTTGTTGATCCTGGGCTCCGGAGACTCGGAAACCCTGGAAGTGGGCGGTGGATCGAGGTGGAGTTGGTGAACCTGTCTTGTGAGGTCGGAGACTTGGACGGCCAGGGTCTCAACGGCATGTCGAGCAGCAGACAATTCCTCCTCGTGTCTGCCTAGCATCGCTCCCTGGATCTCGACGGCGGAGTGAAAAGGGTCCGGAGCCGCTGGGTCCATTCTTGGTCAGATTCTTCTGTTATGTACTTGAGTGAAGACCCAAAAGCGGTTTTAACAGAAAACAGAGTTCTTTAATGAAAAAACAGGAATGGCATAAATCCTCTTCCGACGTTGTCAATGGAACAAAAGAACGTTAGTATAGTGCAGGATGCACCTGCCAGGCAGACTCCGACAGGATAGGACAAGGTGGAAGCAAACGAGACGACAGCTTGCTTCTGGCATGAAAAACACAAACAAGAATCTGACACTGAAAGTAGCAGGAACAGAGAGAGAAATAGAGACCTAATCAGAGGGGAAAGAGAGAACAGGTGGGAAAGAGTGAATGAGCTAGTTAGGGGAGATGTAGAACAGCTGAAGAAGGAGAGACAGAGAAGGTAACCTAATAAGACCAGCAGAGAGAGACAGAGTGAAGAGAAAGGACAGGAACAGACATAATAAGACATGACACTCTATGACCGATTCAAGTATTTTTAGCCAAATCCTAATTGGAATGTTGAAATTTATGTTCCTTTTGATGGCATAGAATGCCCTTCTTGCCTTGTCTCTCAGATCGTTCACAGCTTTGTGGAAGTTACCTGTGGCGCTGATGTTTAGGCCAAGGTATGTATAGTTTTTTGTGTGCTCTAGGGCAACAGTGTCGAGATGGAATTTGTATTTGTGGTCCTGGTGACTGGACCTTTTTGGAACACCATTATTTTGGTCTTACTGAGATTTACTGTCAGGGCCCAGGTCTGACAGAATCTGTGCATAAGATCTAGGTGCTGCTGTAGGCCCTCCTTGGTTGGTGACAGAAGCACCAGATCATCAGCAAACAGCAGACATTTGACTTCAGATTCTAGTAGGGTGAGGCCGGGTGCTGCAGACTTTTCTAGTGCCCGCCCAGTTTGTTGATATATATGTTGAAGAGGGTGGGGCTTAAGCTGCATCCCAGTCTAACCCCACGACCCTGTGTGAAGAAATTTGTGTTTTTTGCCAATTTTAACCGCACACTTGTTGTTTGTGTACATGGATTTTATGATGTCGTATGTTTTACCCCCAACACCACTTTCCATCAGTTTGTATAGCAGACCCTCATGCCAAATTGAGTCGAAGGCTTTTTTGAAATCAACAAAGCATGAGAAGACTTTGCCTTTGTTTTGGTTTGTTTGGTTGTCAATTAGGGTGTGCAGGGTGAATACATGGTCTGTTGTACGGTAATTTGGTAAAAAGCCAATTTGACATTTGCTCAGTACATTGTTTTCATTGAGGAAGTGTACGAGTCTGCTGTTAATGATAATGCAGAGGATTTTCCCAAGGTTACTGTTGACGCATATTCCACGGTAGTTATTGGGGTCAAATTTGTCTCCATTTTTGTGGATTGGGGTGATCAGTCCTTGGTTCCAAATATTGGGGAAGATGCCAGAGCTAAGGATGATGTTAAAGAGTTTTAGTATAGCCAATTGGAATTTGTTGTCTTTATATTTGATCATTTCATTGAGGATACCATCAACACCACAGGCCTTTTTGGGTTGGAGGGTTTTTATTTTGTCCTGTAACTCATTCAATGTTATTGGAGAATCCAGTGGGTTCTGGTAGTCTTTAATAGTTGATTCTAAGATCTGTATTTGATCATGTATATGTTTTTGCTCTTTATTCTTTGTTATAGAGCCAAAAATATTGGAGAAGTGGTTTACCCATACATCTCCATTTTGGATAGATAATTCTTCGTGTTGTTGTTTGTTTAGGGTTTTCCAATTTTCCCAGAAGTGGTTAGAGTCTATGGATTCTTCAATTACATTGAACTGATTTCTGACATGCTGTTCCTTCTTTTTCCGTAGTGTATTTCTGTATTGTTTTAGTGATTCACCATAGTGAAGGCGTAGACTCAGGTTTTCCGGGTCTCTATGTTTTTGGTTGGACACTCTCTCTCTCTGTAACTCTCTGTCAGACACTGTAATGTCTCTCTCTCTCTCTGTAACTCTCTGTGGGACACTGTAATGTCTCTCTCTCTCTCTGTAACTCTCTGTCAGACACTAATGTCTCTCTCTCTCTCTGTAACTCTCTGTGGGACACTGTAATGTCTCTCTCTCTCTCTGTAACTCTCTGTGGGACACTGTAATGTCTCTCTCTCTCTCTGTAACTCTCTGTGGGACACTGTAATGTCTCTCTCTCTCTCTGTAACTCTCTGTGGGACACTGTAATGTCTCTCTCTCTCTCTGTAACTCTCTGTCAGACACTGTAATGTCTCTCTCTCTCTCTGTAACTCTCTGTCAGACACTGTAATGTCTCTCTCTCTCTCTGTAACTCTCTGTCAGACACTGTAATGTCTCTCTCTCTCTCTGTAACTCTCTGTGGGACACTGTAATGTCTCTCTCTCTCTGTAACTCTCTGTGGGACACTGTAATGTCTCTCTCTCTCTCTGTAACTCTCTGTGGGACACTGTAATGTCTCTCTCTCTCTGTAACTCTCTGTGGGACACTGTAATGTCACTAGGGCTGTAATGATACCAGTATCGCAGTACATTTTCCATGGCAAAAATGAAAACAGGAAGCAGACAACTCTTTGGTCCTTTTAATAACCTGCTGTGTGTAAGATATAGTGTTCTATATCTGGGTCATAAATACATGTTCTATATCTGGGTCATTAATACATGTTCTATATCTGGGTCATAAATACATGTTCTGTATCTGGGTCATTAATACATGTTCTATATCTGGGTCATTAATACATGTTCTATATCTGGGTCATTAATACATGTTCTATATCTGGGTCATAAATACATGTTCTATATCTGGGTCATAAATACATGTTCTATATCTGGGTCATAAATACATGTTCTATATCTGGGTCATAAATACATGTTCTATATCTGGGTCATTAATACATGTTCTATATCTGGGTCATAAATACATGTTCTATATCTGGGTCATAAATACATGTTCTATATCTGGGTCATTAATACATGTTCTATATCTGGGTCATAAATACATGTTCTATATCTGGGTCATAAATACATGTTCTATATCTGGGTCATAAATACATGTTCTATATCTGGGTCATAAATACATGTTCTATATCTGGGTCATAAATACATGTTCTATATCTGGGTCATAAATACATGTTCTATATCTGGGTCATTAATACATGTTCTATATCTGGGTCATAAATACATGTTCTGTATCTGGGTCATTAATACATGTTCTATATCTGGGTCATTAATACATGTTCTATATCTGGGTCATTAATACATGTTCTATATCTGGGTCATAAATACATGTTCTATATCTGGGTCATAAATACATGTTCTATATCTGGGTCATTAATACATGTTCTATATCTGGGTCATAAATACATGTTCTATATCTGGGTCATAAATACATGTTCTATATCTGGGTCATAAATACATGTTCTATATCTGGGTCATTAATACATGTTCTATATCTGGGTCATTAATACATGTTCTATATCTGGGTCATAAATACATGTTCTATATCTGGGTCATAAATACATGTTCTATATCTGGGTCATAAATACATGTTCTATATCTGGGTCATAAATACATGTTCTATATCTGGGTCATAAATACATGTTCTATATCTGGGTCATAAATACATGTTCTATATCTGGGTCATAAATACATGTTCTATATCTGGGTCATTAATACATGTTCTATATCTGGGTCATAAATACATGTTCTATATCTGGGTCATTAATACATGTTCTATATCTGGGTCATTAATACATGTTCTATATCTGGGTCATTAATACATGTTCTATATCTGGGTCATTAATACATGTTATATATCTGGGTCATAAATACATGTTATATATCTGGGTCATAAATACATGTTCTATATCTGGGTCATAAATACATGTTTCTATATCTGGGTCATTAATACATGTTCTATATCTGGGTCATAAATACATGTTCTATATCTGGGTCATAAATACATGTTCTATATCTGGGTCATAAATACATGTTCTATATCTGGGTCATAAATACATGTTCTATATCTGGGTCATAAATACATGTTCTATATCTGGGTCATAAATACATGTTCTATATCTGGGTCATAAATACATGTTCTATATCTGGGTCATTAATACATGTTCTATATCTGGGTCATAAATACATGTTCTACAGCTGGGTCATAAATACATGTTCTATATCTGGGTCATAAATACATGTGACTCTGGATGACAACATAATGATGTTTGATTCCAACATCAGGGCTGTTTTCCTAAACAAGTTAAATCCGCTCCGTGTTTTGTTTTTGTGTGCCGATACTAACGACTATGGTGATACTGGTATTGTCCCGGCCCTAAATGCCACCCCCTCCATCTCTTTCTCTGTCGCTCTCTCATTCGTTCACACACTAACTCCATGGTCTCAAACGATTCCGACTCCATAGAAACAACAGAAAAACATAACACCCTCCCGAGTGGCGCAGCTTTCCAAGGCACTGCATCGCAGTGTTGAGGCGTCACTACAGACCCGGATTCCATCCCAGGCTGTGTCGCAGCCGGCCGCGACCGGGAGACTCATGGGGCAGCACACAATAGGCCCAGCGTCGTCTTGGTTAGGGGAGGGTTTGGTCGGCCCTAGATGTCCATTTCCCATCGCGCTCTAGTGACTCCTGTGGCGGGCCGGGCGTAGTGCACGCTGACACGGTCGCCAGTTGTACGGTGTTTCCTCCGACACATTGGTGCGGCTGGCTTCCGGGTTAAGTGGGCATTGTGTCAAGAAGCAGTGCGGCTTGGTTGGGTTGTGTTTCGGGGACGATGTCTCTCAACCTTCTCCTCTCCCGAGTCCGTACGGGAGTTGCAGCGACGAGACAAGACTGTAACTACCAATTGGACACCACGAAATTGGGGAGAAAATATATAAATAAAAATAAAAACATATTTGCATGTCCTGTGTGTTTGACTGAATTTTTTTATTGTTGTAGCCAACTTGCCCAATTATTAAAAAATAACAAATGTTGTCCCTTTTTCTCTTGTCTCATCGCTGCAACTCCCGTACGGACCCGGGAGAGGAGAAGGTCGAGAGACATGCGTCCTCTGAAACACAACCCAACCAAGCCGCACTGCTTCTTGACACAATGCCCACTTAACCCGGAAGCCAGCCGCACCAATGTGTCGGAGGAAACACCGTACAACTGGCGACCGTGTCAACGTGCACTGCGCCCGGCCCACCACAGGAGTCACTAGAGCGCGATGGGACAAGGACATCCCTGCCGGCCAAACCCTCCCCTAACCCGGACGACGCTGGGCCAATTGTGCGCTGCCCCATGGGTCTCCCGGTCGCGGGTGGCTGCGACAGAGCCTGGACTCGAACCCAGAATCTCTAGTGGCACAGCGATGCACAGCCTTAGACCCCTGGTGATGAGGTTTAACCTCCTTGTCACCCCTCTACTCTCTGTATCAGACCTGGAGATGACTAGTCTACTGATGGTGTTACTAACCCCTCTACTCTCTGTATCAGACCTGGAGATGACTAGTCTACTGATGGTGTTACTAACCCCTCTACTCTCTGTATCAGACCTGGAGATGACTGTAGTCTACTGATGGTGTTACTAACCCCTCTACTCTCTGTATCAGACCTGGAGATGACTAGTCTACTGATGGTGTTACTAACCCCTCTACTCTCTGTATCAGACCTGGAGATGGCTGTGGCCTACTGATGGTGTTACTAACCCCTCTACTCTCTGTATCAGACCTGGAGATGACTAGTCTACTGATGGTGTTACTAACCCCTCTACTCTCTGTATCAGACCTGGAGATGACTGTAGTCTACTGATGGTGTTACTAACCCCTCTACTCTCTGTATCAGACCTGGAGATGGCTGTAGTCTACTGATGGTGTTACTAACCCCTCTACTCTCTATATCAGACCTGGAGATGGCTGTAGTCTACTGATGGTGTTACTAACCCCTCTACTCTCTATATCAGACCTGGAGATGACTGTAGTCTACTGATGGTGTTACTAACCCCTCTACTCTCTGTATCAGACCTGGAGATGGCTGTGGCCTACTGGAACCTGGTTCTAACTGGTCGATTCAAGTTCCTGGACCTCTGGAACAGGTTTCTATTGGTGAGTGGATGCCAGTCTGTATTAATGGCTGTTCCCTAAATAATATACTACTCTGGACAGAGTCTCGGTGTTTCCTCCATGTATTGATAGTCTATGGTGATGTCATCTATCTGTGTGATTAGTGCAGGAGCATCATAATCTCTGATGTCATCTATCTGTGTGATTAACGCAGGAGCGTCATAATCTCTGATGTCATCTATCTGTGTGATTTAATGCAGGAGCATCATAATCTCTGATGTCATCCATCTGTGTGATTAATGCAGGAGCATCATTATCTCTGATGTCATCTATCTGTGTGATTAATGCAGGAGCATCATAATCTCTGATGTCATCTATCTGTGTGATTAATGCAGGAGCATCATAATCTCTGATGTCATCTATCTGTGTGATTTAATGCAGGAGCATCATTATCTCTGATGTCATCTATCTGTGTGATTAACGCAGGAGCGTCATAATCTCTGATGTCATCTATCTGTGTGATTTAATGCAGGAGCATCATTATCTCTGATGTCATCTATCTGTGTGATTAACGCAGGAGCGTCATAATCTCTGATGTCATCTATCTGTGTGATTAATGCAGGAGCATCATAATCTCTGATGTCATCTATCTGTGTGATTAATGCAGGAGCATCATAAGCGGTCGATCCCCAAAGACACGTGGAACCTGCTACTGGACTTTGGCAACATGATCGCAGACGACATGTCCAACTACGACGAGGAAGGTGAGATATAACCACCTATTAAGGATGGGTCCCAAATGGCACCTTTTCCTACATTTACATTTACATTTAAGTCATTTAGCAGACGCTCTTATCCAGAGTGACTTACAAATTGGTGAATTCACCTTCTGACATCAGTGGAACAGCCACTTTACAATAGTGCATCTAAATCATTTAAGGGGGGGTGAGAAGGATTGCTTTATCCTATCCTAGGTATTCCTTGAAGAGGTGGGGTTTCAGGTGTCTCCGGAAGGTGGTGATTGACTCCTGTGCTCTGCTTTTGACCAGGGCCCATAGTGCACTAGATACGGATTAGGGGGCCATTTGAAACGCAGACAAACATTTCTGTAGGACCAATAAAACACACACTAATCCACACCCCTGACCTCAGATCCAGGATTCCTCTACCCCCTTATCCATAACCACTAGGTGTATGACTAAGATCTGACCTGGAGTCAGCAGTTAGGGATTGGGACTTGACTACCATACAGCGCAATCACCTATTAAAACATTTCTGCCAATCACTTACCATGCAGCTAATCATGTGACCCTTTTCTGCCCACTCAGGAGCTTGGCCTGTCCTCATAGACGACTTTGTGGAATTTGCCCGGCCAATCGTGACAGGGGGCAAGCGTAAAACCATATAGGTCATACCCAGTTCCCAGCAGGGGCTGGCG
Source organism: Oncorhynchus masou masou (assembly GCF_036934945.1). Classification (NCBI taxonomy): domain Eukaryota; kingdom Metazoa; phylum Chordata; class Actinopteri; order Salmoniformes; family Salmonidae; genus Oncorhynchus; species Oncorhynchus masou. The sequence goes on along the minus strand of NW_027005592.1, from coordinate 121,663 downwards.
ATTTTATACACACCAGCCAAAAAGAGACTTCTACAAGACTGTCCAAGTTTGTGAGACTGAGCTGCCAATCAGGGGCCGGGGAGCGACATGACAGCCAATCGGAGAGAAGGAAAACAACAACAGGAAGAGGAAGTTATCCTTTTCTTTGTTTTGAGACTGAGTCACTCCGGGAGGCGGGCTGTTAGCAGGGGTGGGATCGTCGCGGAGCTATGAGCTCTGCTCCCATTGGCTGGCTGGATCAGACTGATCGGCCAACGACTACAGTACCCAAACACCAGCCACCATCAGATCAGTGGGCGTGTCTGTAGATTCTAGAACTGGTGCTCTGGTCCCACCCCCCCTAGCTGCAGCCCCCCCCAACCCCGCCCCCTCCTTACTAAAGAACGACCAGGGAGAGCAAACAGAACGGCAGAGAGGGGCGGACGGTTTGCTCTCTGCAGCAGACAGACAGAATGGTGTGATATTTGATCCAGTGGAGGCTGCAGAGAGGAGGACGGCTCATCATAATGGCTGGAACGGAGCAAACGGAATGTTATCAAACACCTGGAAACCATGGAAAACATGTGTTTGATGTATTTGATACCATTCCACTGATTCCGATCTAGTCATTACCACGAACATGTCCTCCCCAATTAAGGTGCCACCAACCTCCTGTGGTCTGAACCCACAGTAGTAAGACGTGTCCTCTCTGCCGGCCCATTGGTGGATGAACTAGGAGCTCGGAGGTTCTGCATGTGTTTCTGGTTGAGCGTTAAGCGGCTGGACGGAGGAACAACAACTACTTTTTTTTATTATTATCATTGAGTTTCTTCTCATCAGAGGTGAGGGGTGTGGTCGTCATCCAATGTTCTCATCCAATCCAACGTCAGTGTAATGTTCTGCTTCCATTTCAATCTAAAGTGTAAAAGTTGGGTCAGTTTTGTTGTTAATATGTGTGAGGTTCAGGGTCTATATCCACAAGGCGTCTGAGAGTACGAGTGCTGACCTGGGATCAGTTTAGCCTTTTGGATCATAATGAATACTAGAGAGAGGACCAGATCCTAGTGCTGATCTGGGATCAGGTTAGCCTTTTAGATCATAATGAATACTAGAGAGAGGACCAGATCCTAGTGCTGATCTGGGATCAGTTTAGCCTTTTAGATCATAATGAATACTAGAGAGAGGACCAGATCCTAGTGCTGATCTGGGATCAGGTTAGCCTTTAGATCATAGTGAGTGAGAGGACCAGAGAGGACCAGATCCTAGTGCTGATCTAGGATCAGGTTAGTCTTTTAGATCATAGTGAGTGAGAGGACCAGAGAGGACCTACTCTGAGACGCTTTAGGAATACAGGCCCAGTTCAGATCCACTCTGGTATTCAGATAGAACCGAACCGACCGACAGAGCAGCATGCTTTTAAAGCTCAACACCAGCAGAAATACTATTGCTCCAGTTGGAACAGACTGTGACCATAGGATTCATGTGTTAGATATACCATTTTAGAATAATGAATATGATACAATATAAAGACGACACAATGACATTTATAATCGTGAGAGAGAGGACGAAGTATTTGAAATGCGTACGAGGTCCACAGATTTCTAGGCCGTGTCCCAAACTGTACCCCATTCCCTGTATAGTACTGGTAAAAAAAGTAGTGCTCTATATAGGGAACAGGTTTGCCCATTTGGGATGTGCCATGTCTCCAAGCTTTCTGTTTGATTTGAGTTTGTTTGTTTGGGGTGTAAATGTTCACATCACCAGAGACCTTGACTGTTGGTCTGGCAGTTGTTTTATTTTCACAAGCAACGCACAGGAAGTTGAATCTATGAATCGTATTCAGTCTACAACACTGTTCATTGTTGAATCTATGAATCATATTCAGTCTACAACATTGTATATAGTTGAATCTATGAATCGTATTCAGTCTACAACACTGTATATAGTTCATAGTTGAATCTATGAATCGTATTCAGTCTACAACACTGTATATAGTTCATAGTTGAATCTATGAATCGTATTCAGTCTACAACACTGTATGTAGTTCATAGTTGAATCTATGAATCGTATTCAGTCTACAACACTGTATATAGTTCATAGTTGAATCTATGAATCGTATTCAGTCTACAACACTGTATATAGTTCATAGTTGAATCTATGAATCGTATTCAGTCTACAACACTGTATGTAGTTCATAGTTGTATACTGAATACGATTCATAGATTCAACACTGTATATAGTTCATTGTTGAATCTATGAATCATATTCAGTCTACAACACTGTATATAGTTCATAGTTGAATCTATGAATCGTATTCAGTCTACAACACTGTATATAGTTCATAGTTGAATCTATGAATCGTATTCAGTCTACAACACTGTATGTAGTTCATAGTTGTATACTGAATACGATTCATAGATTCAACACTGTATATAGTTTGTAGTTGAATCTATGAATCGTATTCAGTCTACAACACTGTATATAGTTCATTGTTGAATCAATGAATCGTATTCAGTCTATAACACTGTATATAGTTCATAGTTGAATCTATGAATCGTATTCAGTCTACAACACTGTATATAGTTCGTAGTTGAATCTATGAATCGTATTCAGTCTACAACACTGTATATAGTTCGTAGTTGAATCTATGAATCGTATTCAGTCTACAACACTGTATATAGTTCGTAGTTGAATCTATGAATCGTATTCAGTCTACAACACTGTATATAGTTCATAGTTGAATCTATGAATCGTATTCAGTCTACAACACTGTATATAGTTCATAGTTGAATCTATGAATCGTATTCAGTCTACAACACTGTATATAGTTTGTAGTTGGAAGAGAGAGAGAGATACGTCCTCTGAGCCTCCTACACTCAGGTACGCGCTGAGAGAGTGTCCAATGTGTTGACGTGTATCGACAGGAGAAGACAGAGACTATGGAAGAGAGAGAGAGACGTCCTCTGAGCCTCCTACACTCAGGTACGCGCTGAGAGAGTGTCCAATGTGTTGATGTGTATCGACAGGAGAAGACAGAGACTATGGAAGAGAGAGAGAGACGTCCTCTGAGCCTCCTACACTCAGGTACACGCTGAGAGAGTGTCCAATGTGTTGACGTGTATCGACAGGAGAAGACAGAGACTATGGAAGAAAGAGAGAGAGACGTCCTCTGAGCCTCCTACACTCAGGTACGCGCTGAGAGAGTGTCCAATGTGTTGACTGTCTGAGCTTTACTCATATTCACTATTATTTTCACTGAGAGAAAAGAAAAAGCATTTAAAACATTTGTCATCGTTCTGCTATGGAGACGTTCTACATGACTTTGTTTTGGCAACGGAAGGTCCCGTCAATAAAGCATGTTGTTTTTAACAAAAAATGGAACGAGACTTTGGATCCATCTGTTCTGTTGAAAGTTTCATTAAGATTAGTGAGCTCACATGACAGAGAATGTGCCCCAAACACAGAGATGTTAAGAGATCACAACGTTATCTCTGTCCCATTATGGCGTCTGTGAGAGCACGGGCAGCGCCGTTGAGAATGAGAGGGTGGGAAGCTTTTAGGGACAGTTTAGGTGCAAAGGTTAAGGATGAGGGGGGTTGTGAGGGGAGGGGTTGAGGCAGAGGGGGGTTGGTTTGTTGTTGGTGAGAATGAGAGAGGGTTTAGAGGTGATGAGGGGGGGGTTGTGAGGGAGGGGTTGAGGCAGAGGGGGGTTGGTTTGTTGTTGGTGAGAATGAGAGAGGGTTTAGAGGTGATGAGGGGTAACAAGGGAGGGGGGTTGGTTTGTTGTTGGTCAGAATTAGAGAGGGTGTAGAGGTGATGAGGGGTAACAAGGGAGCCCTCTAACCCTCCTACCCTCCCTTCCTCCAGCCCTCTAACCCTCCAGCCCTCTAACCCTCCAGCCCTCTAACCCTCCAGCCCTCTAACCCTCTAACCCTTCAGCCCTCTAAACCTTCAGCCCTCTAACCCCCCAGCCCTCTAACCCCCAGCCCTCTAACCCTCCAGCCCTCTAACCCTCCAGCCCTCTAACCCTTCAGCCCTCTAACCCCCAGCCCTCTAACCCCCCAGCCCTCTAACCCTCCAGCCCTCTAACCCTCCAGCCCTCTAACCCTCCAGCCCTCTAACCCTCCAGCCCTCTAACCCTCCAGCCCTCTAACCCCCAGCCCTCCCTAACCCTCCAGCCCTCTAACCCTCCAGCCCTCTAACCCTCCAGCCCTCTACCCCTTCAGCCCTCTAACCCTCCAGCCCTCTAACCCTCCAGCCCTCTAACCCTTCAGCCCTCTAACCCTCCAGCCCTCTAACCCTCCAGCCCTCTAACCCTTCAGCCCTCTAACCCTCCAGCCCTCTAACCCTTCAGCCCTCCAGCCCTCCAGCCCTCTAGCCTTCTAACCCTCTAGCCTTCTAACCCTCCAGCCTTCTAACCCTCCAGCCCTCTAACCCTCCAGCCCTCTAACCCCCAGCCCTCTAACCCTCCAACCCTCTAACCCTCCAGCCCTCTAACCCTCCAGCCCTCTAACCCTCCAGCCCTCTAACCCTCCAGCCCTCTAACCCCCCAGCCCTCTAACCCCCAACCCTTTAATCCTCCAGCCCTCTAACCCTCCAGCCCTCTAACCCTCCAGCCCTCCAGCCCTCCAGCCCTCTAGCCCTCTAACCCTCTAACCCTCCAGCCCTCTAACCCTCCAGCCCTCTAACCCTCCAGCCCTCTAACCCTCCAGCCCTCTAACCCTCCAGCCCTCTAACCCTCTAATCCTCCAGCCCTCTAACCCTCCAGCCCTCTAACCCTCCAGCCCTCTAACCCTCCAGCCCTCTAACCCTCTAGCCCTCTAACCCTCCAGCCTTCTAACCCTCCAGCCCTCTAACCCTCCAGCCCTCTAACCCTCTAATCCTCCAGCCCTCTAACCCTTTAACCCTCCAGCCCTTTAACCCTCCAGCCCTCTAACCCTCCAGCCCTCTAACCCCCAGCCCTCTAACCCCCCAGCCCTCTAATCCTCCAGCCCTCTAACCCTTTAACCCTCCAGCCCTTTAACCCTCCAGCCCTCTAACCCTCCAGCCCTCTAACCCCCAGCCCTCTAACCCCCAGCCCTCTAACCCCCAGCCCTCTAACCCTCCAGCCCTCTAACCCTCCAGCCCTCTAACCCTTCAGCCCTCTAACCCTCCAGCCCTCTAACCCTTCAGCCCTCTAACCCCCAGCCCTCTAACCCTCCAGCCCTCTAACCCTCCAGCCCTCTAACCCTTCAGCCCTCTAACCCTCCAGCCCTCTAACCCTCCAGCCCTCTAACCCCCCCTCCAGCCCTCTAACCCCCAGCCCTCTAACCCCCAGCCCTCTAACCCTCCAGCCCTCTAACCCTCCAGCCCTCTAACCCCCCAGCCCTCTAACCCCCCAGCCCTCTAGCCCTCCAGCCCTCCAGCCCTCTAACCCTCTAACCCTCTAACCCTCCAGCCCTCTAGCCTTCTAACCCTCTAGCCTTCTAACCCTCTAGCCTTCTAACCCTCCAGCCTTCTAACCCTCCAGCCCTCTAACCCTCCAGCCCTCTAACCCCCAGCCCTCTAACCCTCCAACCCTCTAATCCTCCAGCCCTCTAACCCTCCAGCCCTCTAACCCTCCAGCCCTCTAACCCTCCAGCCCTCTAACCCTCCAGACCTCTAACCCTCCAGACCTCTAACCCCCAGCCCTCTAACCCCCAACCCTTTAATCCTCCAACCCTTTAATCCTCCAGCCCTCTAACCCTCCAGCCCTCCAACCCTTTAATCCTCCAGCCCTCTAACCCTCCAGCCCTCTAACCCTCCAGCCCTCTAACCCTCTAATCCTCCAGCCCTCTAACCCTCCAGCCCTCTAACCCTCCAGCCCTCTAACCCTCCAGCCCTCTAGCCCTCTAACCCTCCAGCCTTCTAACCCTCCAGCCCTCTAACCCTCCAGCCCTCTAACCCTCTAATTCTCCAGCCCTCTAACCCTTTAACCCTCCAGCCCTTTAACCCTCCAGCCCTCTAACCCCCCAGCCCTCTAACCCCCCAGCCCTCTAACCCCCAGCAGCCCTCTAACCCCCAGCCCTCTAACCCTCTAATCCTCCAGCCCTCTAACCCTCTAATCCTCTAACCCTCTAATCCTCCAGCCCTCTAACCCTTTAACCCTCTAACCCTCCAGCCCTGGCAGTAGCCCTGGAGTTCTGGGGACGAGGGTATTGCCTTTTTAGGAGACACCTGATCACAGCCCAGTGCCTCTACACACACAGAGGCTGCTGATAAAGATGTGTGTTAGACTGAGTGAGAGAGTGACTGGTGATTAGGCTGATAGATGAGCTCAGAGCTATGGGGCGGGGACTGAACTGGACTGCCACCGTTCACAGTTAAAAAGAGAGCTCCAACCACGGCACGTCCCCATCCAGTTTAGGAAGGACACCCCATTGGATTACCAGACCAGAGAGCAACACAGCGAGTGACAGCGTCAGAGAGCCTTCTAGGTGGACCAGACAGACGGTGGGCTGTTTTTGTTTGCCAGCAGGTTTCTAGAAGCTCTGTCTGTTTAACCAGAGGAACACTATCTCAGGCTTCTAGAAGCTCTGTCTGTTTAACCAGAGGAACACTATCTCAGGCTTCTAGAAGCTCTGTCTGTTTAACCAGTGGAACACTATCTCAGGCTTCTAGAAGCTCTGTCTGTTTAACCAGAGGAACACTATCTCAGGCTTCTAGAAGCTCTGTCTGTTTAACCAGAGGAACACTATCTCAGGCTTCTAGAAGCTCTGTCTGTTTAACCAGAGGAACACCATCTCAGGCTTCTAGAAGCTCTGTCTGTTTAACCAGAGGAACACTATCTCAGGCTTCTAGAAGCTCTGTCTGTTTAACCAGAGGAACACTATCTCAGGCTTCTAGAAGCTCTGTCTGTTTAACCAGAGGAACACTATCTCAGGCTTCTAGAAGCTCTGTCTGTTTAACCAGAGGAACACTATCTCAGGCTTCTAGAAGCTCTGTCTGTTTAACCAGAGGAACACTATCTCAGGCTTCTAGAAGAGGACTATAGTGTCTTGGGAGTCAGACTGTTTCTGAGAGACTCTGTCTACCTAGAGCCTGTGTTCTCTATAACCCGTAGAGAGACTGTCTACCTAGAGCCTGTGTCCTCTATAACCGGTAGAGAGACTGTCTACCTAGAGCCTGTGTCCTCTATAACCCGTAGAGAGACTGTCTACCTAGAGCCTGTGTCCTCTATAACCGGTAGAGAGACTGTCTACCTAGAGCCTGTGTCCTCTATAACCGGTAGAGAGACTGTCTACCTAGAGCCTGTGTCCTCTATAACCGGTAGAGAGACTGTCTACCTAGAGCCTGTGTCCTCTATAACCCGTAGAGAGACTGTCTACCTGGAGCCTGTGTCCTCTATAACCCGTAGAGAGACTGTCTACCTAGAGCCTGTGTCCTCTATAACCCGTAGAGAGACTGTCTACCTAGAGCCTGTGTCCTCTATAACCCGTAGAGAGACTGTCTACCTAGAGCCTGTGTCCTCTATAACCCGTAGAGAGACTGTCTACCTAGAGCCTGTGTCCTCTATAACCCGTAGAGAGACTGTCTACCTAGAGCCTGTGTCCTCTATAACCCGTAGAGAGACTGTCTACCTGGAGCCTGTGTCCTCTATAACCCGTAGAGAGCCTGTGTCCTCTATAACCCGTAGAGAGACTGTCTACCTAGAGCCTGTGTCCTCTATAACCCGTAGAGAGCCTGTGTCCTCTATAACCCGTAGAGAGACTGTCTACCTAGAGCCTGTGTCCTCTATAACCCGTAGAGAGACTGTCTACCTGGAGCCTGTGTCCTCTATAACCCATAGAGAGACTGTCTACCTGGAGCCTGTGTCCTCTATAACCCGTAGAGAGACTGTCTACCTAGAGCCTGTGTCCTCTATAACCCGTAGAGAGACTGTCTACCTAGAGCCTGTGTCCTCTATAACCCGTAGAGAGACTGTCTACCTGGAGCCTGTGTCCTCTATAACCCGTAGAGACTGTCTACCTGGAGCCTGTGTCCTCTATAACCCATAGAGAGACTGTCTACCTGGAGCCTGTGTCCTCTATAACCCGTAGAGAGACTGTCTACCTGGAGCCTGTGTCCTCTATAACCCGTAGAGAGACTGTCTACCTGGAGCCTGTGTCCTCTATAACCCGTAGAGAGACTGTCTACCTAGAGCCTGTGTCCTCTATAACCCGTAGAGAGACTGTCTACCTGGAGCCTGTGTCCTCTATAACCCGTAGAGAGACTGTCTACCTAGAGCCTGTGTCCTCTATAACCCGTAGAGAGACTGTCTATCTGGAGCCTGTGTCCTCTATAACCCGTAGAGAGACTGTCTACCTGGAGCCTGTGTCCTCTATAACCCGTAGAGAGACTGTCTACCTGGAGCCTGTGTCCTCTATAACCCGTAGAGAGCCTGTGTCCTCTATAACCCGTAGAGAGACTGTCTACCTAGAGCCTGTGTCCTCTAGCTGCGTCAGTCAGTCGGTCTTCCTATTGAAACCTACATTACAGCCCATCCTTTGTTTTGGTCTGGGTTGGTGGGCATCTGAGCCCTAACCCTCATGGAGAAGTTCCAGGCTGGGATGGTCCTAGCGGGGGTGGGGGACGCGCTGGGCTACCGTAAGGGCCGCTGGGAGAGCTGCCCCTCTGGGACACAGATCCAGGAAGAGCTGGCCTCTCTGGGGGGCCTTGGGGCTCTGAAACTGGACCCTGACAACTGGCCCCTCAGCGACGGAGCCCTGATGCACATGACCACCGCTGAGGCCCTCATCACAGGTGAGGACGGGACATACCCACGGAGGTTAGAGGAGGGTGGATGGGTAGATGGGGGTTAGGGAACATAGAGGGTTAGGGGTCCTGGAGGGTTAGGGGACATGGAGGGTTAGGGGACATGGAGGGTTAAGGGACGGGTTAGGGGACATGGAGGGTTAAGGGACATGGAGGGTTAGGGGACCTGGAGGGTTAGGGGACCTGGAGGGTTAGGGGACATGGAGGGTTAGGGGGACATGGAGGGTTAGGGGACCTGGAGGGTTAGGGGGACCTGGAGGGTTAGGGGGACATGGAGGGTTAGGGGACATGGAGGGTTAGGGGACCTGGAGGGTTAGGGGACATGGAGGGTTAGGGGACATGGAGGGTTAGGGGACATGGAGGGTTAGGGGACATGGAGGGTTAGGGGACATGGAGGGTTAGGGGACATGGAGGGTTAGGGGACCTGGAGGGTTAGGGGACATGGAGGGTTGGTGCTAGTTGACCATGCGAGAAGGGATGTATAGTATACAGTACTTCCTCATTGGTTCCAACAATATTATCACTTCATGACCTTCTATGATACAGTGTAAGCCTAGTAAAGGGAACTAAAATAGAATAGCAGTAGAATGATTGCCATGCATTGTGGAGCTCTCAGAGATAGTGAGAGCACCAGTAGTTTGGTGTTTCTCTCATTCACACAGACACATTCACTCACTTACTCTCCTCGCCCACCTAAACCTCCTGTCTCCTCCATCTCACACACACCTAAACTTCCTGTCTCCTCCATCTCACACACACACACACCTAAACTTCCTGTCTCCTCCATCTCACACACACACACACCTAAACCTCCTGTCTCCTCCATCTCACACACACACACTCCTAAACTTCCTGTCTCCTCCATCTCACACACACACACTCCTAAACTTCCTGTCTCCTCCATCTCACACACACACACCTAAACCTCCTGTCTCCTCCATCTCACACACACACACACACCTAAACCTCCTGTCTCCTCCATCTCACACACACACACACCTAAACCTCCTGTCTCTTCCATCTCACACACACACACCCTAAACCTCCTGTCTCCTCCATCTCACACACACACACACCTAAACCTCCTGTCTCCTCCATCTCACACACACACACACCTAAACCTCCTGTCTCCTCCATCTCACACACACACACACCTAAACCTCCTGTCTCCTCCATCTCACACACACACACCCACCTGAAACCTCCTGTCTCCTCCATCTTACTCTCCTCGCCCACCTAAACCTCCTGTCTCCTCCATCTCACACACACATACACCTAAACCTCCTGTCTCCTCCATCTCACACACACACCCACCTAAACCTCCTGTCTCCTCCATCTCACACACACACACACACCAAAACCTCCTGTCTCCTCTATCTTACTCTCCTCGCCCACCTAAACCTCCTGTCTCCTCCATCTCACACACACACACACACCTAAACCTCCTGTCTCCTCCATCTCTCACACACACACACACCTAAACCTCCTGTCTCCTCCATCTTGCTCTCCTCGCCCACCTAAACCTCCTATCTCCTCCATCTCACACACACACACACCTGTCCAGTCTGCTTTTACAGAGAGACGAGAATAGCAGTCTGTGGAAACTCCTAATCACTCAATGGGACATATTTCTTCCGGACAATGCCTGGCCGACACCATAATCCCTATAGCAGTCAGAAATGACTCATCGCAGGCCGTAATCCCCAACACCTTCACAGGTCATCACATCTACTCTTCATCTCTTCATCAGAGGAGGCTAGCCTGGTCCCCAGATCTGTTTGTGCTGTCTTGACAACTCCTATGGTCATGGCAATGGAATTAGCAAGACCAGAGGAGTTCATAGTGGAGGGAAAAGAACCCAACTGTCACACTTGAGTAAAAGTAAAGATGCCTTAATAGAAAATGACTCAAGTAAAAATGAAAGTCACCCAGTAAAATACTACTTGAGTAAAAGTATAAAAGTATTTGGTTTTAAATATACTTCAGTTTCAAAAATAAATGTATTTGCTGAAATATCAGAGGCAGTAGGGATGTGTGTGAATTAGACAATTTTTCTGTCATGATAAACATTCAAAATGTAAGGCGTAAAAAGTAAATAATTTACTTTAGGAATGTAAGTGAAGTAAAAGTTGTCAAAAATATAAATAGTAAATTAAAGTACAGGCTACTTAAGTAGTACTTTCAAGTATTTTTTTACTTGAAGTACTTTACACAACTGGGAGTTAGCAAGACAACAGGAACAGATCTGGGACCAGGCTGGAGTTCTATAGGTGGACAGCCTGACGGGACAACACACACGTCGCCTAGCAACCGCTGGCCTGGACGTGTGGAGCTGCCAGATCAGATAAGTCCAAAATAGAACTAGGGAGGAGAACATGAGCCTGTCCTCGGGCAGAGCAGAACAATAGAGGGACCAGGTCTCATCACAGTCGCTCTCCCCCTTGGTGATCCTGTATGGTATTTGGCCGGTGGATGGTGTTCAAAGCCAGCAGTGCTCCTGTAGAGAGATGACAGCCTTACGGATAAGCCTACTGCTTAGCTGCATTCCAACAACCCAGCCTGGGAGGTGTCCCAAATGGCTCCCTATTCCCTATGTAGTGCACTACTTTAGACCAGGCTCACACTCCATAAGACTCTGGTTAAATGTAGTGCACTATATAAGGAATAGGGTGTAATTTGGGACTCTCTCCAAGTCGGGCCAGAAAACCACCATGAATCACTGACGGGCTGGAAGCAAACAATACAGATCTGATCTATAGCACAGATCATAGAGAGGAGAGGAGGAGGTGGGAGGAGGAGGGGGGGAGGGGAGAGGGAGGGAGGAGGTGAGAGGAGAGGGGGAGGGGGAGGAGGAGGGGAGAGGTGAGGGGGAGGGGAGGAGGGAGATGAGGAGAAGAGGAGGACAGGAGGAGGGAGGAGAGGGGGAGATGAGAGAGGGAGAGGAGGAGGTGGGGAGAGGTGAGGGGGAGGGGAGGGAGGGAGGGGAGAGGAGGAGGGGGAGAGGGAGGGGGAGAGGATGAGGGAGGAGAGGAGGAGGGGGAGATGAGGGAGGAGGGAGGAGGGGGGGGAGAGGGAGGAGAGGAGGAGGTGGGGGAGAGGTGAGGGGGGAGGGGAGGAGGGAGAGGAGGAGGGGGAGAGGGAGAGGAAGACAGGAGGGAGGAGAGGAAGGGGGAGAGGATGAGGGAGGAGAGGAGAGGGGGGAGATGAGGTGGGAGAGGGGGAGGAGGAGGGTGATGGGAGAGGAGGGGAGAGGGGAGGCAGAATTCAGTTTATCTAGTCTAGGCCCACGCAGGGAAAGGCCTAGGTTATAAACTCTGATCTGGATCCATATTCACTAAACATCTGAGAGTAGGAGTACTGATGTGGTATCCATGTTTCTTGTTAGATTATAATGAATGGACAGATAGGAAATGATCCTAGATCAGCACTCCTACTCTGAAACGCTTAATACACACTGTCCCTGATCCATATACCACAGGGGACAGAGAGAAGAGGGGGCTGTCAATGTATCTCTTGGCCCACGCAAGTATAGGCCTCTATTACAGCTAAGGCCGGCCTACGTATCACGAGAACAGTGATTCTGGGCATGTATTTTTAAAGCATCCCAGAGAAGGATGTTATCTGTCCATGTAATCTTATTCATTCTGACCTAACATGGAGAAATGGTCCTAGACCAGTGCCCTTTGAGATGCTTTGTGAAGATCAAACCGGATGTGTAACTAAGCATAGGTCAAACAGCAACAGGTACACAACATCAAACCCCTCCTTGATAAAGTAGGGATGTACACAAACCCTATCCGGCTCGAAGGACCATGAAAAAGAGACGGATAGGAACAATTGTCCTGGAACAAGGGGAACGGGCTTCAGAGATGGTACATCAAGACATGACCGGTTAGATTGCAGGCAACTGGTTCTAAACACAGGTTCTGTTCCAACTGGCACCCTTTTCCCATAGTCCACTATTTCTGACTGGGGCCTATTCCACATGGTGCACTACGTTTGACCCGAGCCACATGGGCCCTGGTCAGAAGTAATGCACTATAATAGAGGGTGCCATTTAGGAGCCAGACAGTGTAGAGAATAGGGTTCTATTTAGGAGGTAGAGAATAGGGTTCTATTTAGGAGGTAGAGAATAGGGTTATATTTAGAAGGTAGACAGTGTAGAGAATAGGGTTCTATTTAAGAGGTAGACAGTGTAGAGAATAGGGTTCTATTTAGGAGGTAGACGGTGCAGTGAATAGGGTTCTATTTAGGAGGTAGACGGTGTAGAGAATAGGGTTCTATTTAGGAGGTAGACAGTGTAGTGAATTGGGTTCTATTTAGGAGGTAGACAGTGTACAGAATAGGGTTATATTTAGGAGGTAGACAGTGTACAGAATAGGGTTCTATTTAGGAGGTAGACAGTGTAGTGAATTGGGTTCTATTTAGGAGGTAGACAGTGTACAGAATAGGGTTATATTTAGGAGGTAGACGGTGTACAGAATTGGTTTCTATTTAGGAGGTAGACGGTGTACAGAATTGGTTTCTATTTAGGAGGTAGACAGTGTACAGAATAGGGTTCTATTTAGGAGGTAGACGGTGTAGAGAATAGGGTTCTATTTAAGAGGTAGACAGTGTACAGAATAGGGTTCTATTTAAGAGGTAGACAGTGTAGAGAATAGGGTTCTATTTAAGAGGTAGACAGTGTACAGAATAGGGTTCTATTTAAGAGGTAGACGGTGTAGAGAATAGGGTTCTATTTAAGAGGTAGACGTGTACAGAATAGGGTTCTATTTAGGAGGTAGACAGTGTAGAGAATAGGGTTCTATTTAAGAGGTAGACAGTGTACAGAATAGGGTTCTATTTAGGAGGTAGACAGTGTAGAGAATAGGGTTCTATTTAAGAGGTAGACAGTGTAGAGAATAGGGTTCTATTTAAGAGGTAGACGGTGTAGAGAATAGGGTTCTATTTAAGAGGTAGACGTGTACAGAATAGGGTTCTATTTAGGAGGTAGACAGTGTAGAGAATAGGGTTCTATTTAAGAGGTAGACAGTGTACAGAATAGGGTTCTATTTAGGAGGTAGACAGTGTAGAGAATAGGGTTCTATTTAAGAGGTAGACGGTGTAGAGAATAGGGTTCTATTTAAGAGGTAGACAGTGTACAGAATAGGGTTCTATTTAGGAGGTAGACAGTGTAGAGAATAGGGTTCTATTTAAGAGGTAGACAGTGTACAGAATAGGGTTCTATTTAAGAGGTAGACGGTGTAGAGAATAGGGTTCTATTTAAGAGGTAGACGTGTACAGAATAGGGTTCTATTTAGGAGGTAGACAGTGTAGAGAATAGGGTTCTATTTAAGAGGTAGACAGTGTACAGAATAGGGTTCTATTTAGGAGGTAGACAGTGTAGAGAATAGGGTTCTATTTAAGAGGTAGACGGTGTAGAGAATAGGGTTCTATTTAAGAGGTAGACGGTGTAGAGAATAGGGTTCTATTTAAGAGGTAGACAGTGTAGAGAATAGGGTTCTATTTAAGAGGTAGACGGTGTAGAGAATAGGGTTCTATTTAAGAGGTAGACGGTGTAGAGAATAGGGTTCTATTTAAGAGGTAGACGGTGTAGAGAATAGGGTTCTATTTAAGAGGTAGACGTGTACAGAATAGGGTTCTATTTAGGAGGTAGACAGTGTAGAGAATAGGGTTCTATTTAAGAGGTAGACAGTGTACAGAATAGGGTTCTATTTAGGAGGTAGACAGTGTAGAGAATATGGTTCTATTTAAGAGGTAGACAGTGTAGAGAATAGGGTTCTATTTAGGAGGTAGACGGTGTACAGAATAGGGTTCTATTTAGGAGGTAGACAGTGTACAGAATAGGGTTCTATTTAGGAGGTAGACGGTATAGAGAATAGGGTTCTATTTTGGAGGTAGACGGTGTAGTGAAGGGTATTCACACCGCTTGTCTTGTCTGGTAAACTAGGATGAGAAGATGGAAGGAATGATTTTCATTCAGATACTTTGACACCAGAAATACTCCACCACTCCTCTTCTTTACTCTCACACTGACTGGAACAGCCCACCCCTCTCTCCCTGACACCCGTCTGGGCCCACCCCTCTCTCCCTGACACCCGTCTGGGCCCACCCCTCTCTCCCTGACACCCGTCTGGGCCCACCCCTCTCTCCCTGACACCCGTCTGGGCCCACCCCTCTCTCCCTGACACCTGTCTGGTTCCTCCCTGTCCTGGGTGTGTATCCTGAGTCCCTGAGCCCAAAGCCCTCTGCTCCTGAATCAGAGGTGACAATGACACACACACACACACCACACAAATGACACACACAAAAGGATATGCACAAACCCATGACTCACACGTGTGGAGCCCCCCCCCCCCCCCAGCAGATCACATGGTATAATCTAAGCACAGCAGGCTGAACATCTAAACATAGACTCTCATCTGGCTGGTACGTCAAACATGCCACAGCCCCCACGGACAGACAGTGTCTGACTCCCAACCACTCTGTGTGTGTGTGTGTGTGTGTGTGTGTGTGTGTGTGTGTGTGTGTGTGTGTGTGTGTGTGTGTGTGTGTGTGTGTGTGTGTGTGTGTGTGTGTGTGTGTGTGTGTGTGTGTGTGTGTGTGTGTGTGTGAGAGAGGGAGAGGCGGAGAGAATGTATGTATGTTAACTTTTCACAGTGTGCAGCATAGTTGGCCCTTTGCGAGTGTATTTAATGACAAGCTTCCAGACTGATCAATTTGCAGTTGTTTACTGTGTTGTTGTGTAAACTGTGGTGTGTTAACTACGCTGTGTGTAAACGGTGGTGTGTTAACTACGCTGTGTGTTAACTACGCTGTGTGTAAACTGTGGTGCGTTAACTACGCTGTGTGTAAACTGTGGTGCGTTAACTACGCTGTGTGTAAACTGTGGTGTGTTAACTACGCTGTGTGTTAACTACGCTGTGTGTAAACTGGTGTGTAAACGGTGGTGTGTTAACTACGCTGTGTGTAAACTACGCTGTGTGTAAACTACGCTGTGTGTAAACTACGCTGTGTGTAAACTGTGGTGTGTTAACTACGCTGTGTGTTAACTACGCTGTGTGTAAACTGTGGTGCGTTAACTACGCTGTGTGTTAACTACGCTGTGTGTAAACTGTGGTGCGTTAACTACGCTGTGTGTATATGGTGGTGCGTTACCTACACTGTGTGTAAACTGTGGTGTGTTAACTGTGGTGTGTAAACTACACTGTGTGTAAACTGTGGTGAGTTAACTACGCTGTGTGTAAATGGTGGTGTGTTAACTACGCTGTGTGTAAACTGTGGTGTGTTAACTGTGGTGCGTTAATTGTGGGGGTTAACTACGCTGTGTGTAAACGGTGGTGCGTTAACTACGCTGTGTGTAAACTGTGGTGTGTTAACTACGCTGTGTGTAAACAGTGGTGTGTTAACTGTGGTGCGTTAACTACGCTGTGTGTAAACGGTGGTGTGTTAACTACGCTGTGTGTAAATGGTGGTGTGTTAACTACGCTGTGTGTAAACGGTGGTGTGTTAACTACGCTGTGTGTAAACCGTGGTGTGTTAACTACGCTGTGTGTAAACGGTGATGTGTTCTGTGTTGTTCCAGACTACTGGTGTTTGGAGGACCTCTACAGGGAGCTGGTCAGGGTGTATGTTGAGGCCATGGCGTCTCTCCAGGGTCGCCCCCCTGAACCAGCCACCGTGGAGGGATGTGCTCACCTCAAACCCAACAACTTCCTGCTTGCCTGGCACACGCCCTTCAATGAGAAAGGTCAGAGGTCACAACAGATGTGTGAGGTCTGATGGTGACATGGTTTAGTAGGGTTCAGTTCAACCTGCACATGTGCAGTCTCTCTCTTTGTCTCACCATGTGGTCATTGTTCTGATGGGTTCTCTCCATGTGGTCAATGTTCTGGTGGGTTCTCTCCATGTGGTCATTGTTCTGACGGGTTCTCTCCATGTGGTCGTTGTTCTGGTGGGTTCTCTCCATGTGGTCATTGTTCTGACGGGTTCTCTCCAGGTTCTGGGTTTGGAGCAGCCACCAAGGCCATGTGTGTGGGGATGAAGTACTGGCAGCCTGAGAGGCTAGACAACCTAGTGGAGGTCAGCATTGAGATGGGGCGCATGACCCACAACCACCCTACAGGTACCATACACCATGACCCACAACCACCCTACAGGTACCATATACCATGACCCACGACCACCCTACAGGTACCATGACCCACAACCACCCTACAGGTACCATGACCCACAACCACCCTACAGGTACCATACACCATGACCCACAACCACCCTACAGGTACCATATACCATGACCCACAACCACCCTACAGGTACCATGACCCACAACCACCCTACAGGTACCATGACCCACAACCACCCTACAGGTACCATACACCATGACCCACAACCACCCTACAGGTACCATGACCCACAACCACCCTACAGGTACCATACACCATGACCCACAACCACCCTACAGGTACCATACACCATGACCCACAACCACCCTACAGGTACCATACACCATGACCCAGAATCACCCTACAGGTACCATGACCCACAACCACCCTACAGGTACCATGACCCACAACCACCCTACAGGTACCATGACCCACAACCACCCTACAGGTACCATGACCCACAACCACCCTACAGGTACCATGACCCACAACCACCCTACAGGTACCATGACCCACAACCACCCTACAGGTACCATGACCCACAACCACCCTACAGGTACCATATACCATGACCCACAACCACCCTACAGGTACCATATACCATGACCCACAACCACCCTACAGGTACCATGACCCACAACCACCCTACAGGTACCATGACCCACAACCACCCTACAGGTACCATGGGCTAGACATTATAGTATAGCCTGCTATTTAACTAGCCTGGTCCCACATCTGTTTGTGCTGTCTTGCTCTAGTGATTAGCCTGGGGACGAGGTTAGTGTCTTACCAACTCCTATAGGCAAGACAACAGCAACAGGTCTGGGAGCAGGTTCACTGGGTTTACCTGGTATTACCATCTATAATGACATAATAGTGACCTGTCTGATTCCAACAGGTCTGGGAACAGGTTCACTGGGTTTACCTGGTATTACCATCTATAATGACATAATAGTGACCTGTCTGATTCCAACAGGTCTGGGAACAGGTTCACTGGGTTTACCTGGTATTACCATCTATCATGACATAATAGTGACCTGTCTGATTCCAACAGGTCTGGGAACAGGTTCCCCGGGTTTACCTGGTATTACCATCTATAATGACATAATAGTGACCTGTCTGATTCCAACAGGTTTCCTGGGCTCTCTGACCACGGCTCTGTTTGCATCGTACGCGGTGCAGGGCAAACCGCTGGTGACCTGGGGTCGCGACCTCATGAAGGTCATCCCCAAGGCCGAGGAGTACTGTAAGAAGACCATACGCCACATGGCAGGTGTGTGTGTGTGTGTGTGTGTGTGTGTGTGTGTGTGTGTGTGTGTGTGTGTGTGTGTGTGTGTGTGTGTGTGTGTGTGTGAAAAATAGACTGTGTGTGTGTGATTAAATGGTGGTGTATGTTGTGTCCACTGCAGAGTACCAGGAGAAGTGGTTCTACTTCGAGGCTAAGTGGCAGTTCTACCTGGAGGAGAGAGGCGTGGAGGAGGAGGGGCAGAACAAGCCCCTGTTTCCTGACACCTACAACGCTGAGGAGACAGACAAGGTCATTCATTGGTTCCATTCTACCTGGCAAACTGGATATGTAAAGATATTTAACAGATGTATTTAACTCAGGTGTGTTCTACTCTCTGCAGGTGTAGAAGTATTTAACTCAGGTGTGTTCTCCTCTCTACAGGTGTAGAAGTATTTAACTCAGGTGTGTTCTCCTCTCTACAGGTGTAGAAGTATTTAACTCAGGTGTGTTCTCCTCTCTACAGGTGTAGAAGTATTTAACTCAGGTGTGTTCTCCTCTCTACAGGTGTAGAAGTATTTAACTCAGGTGTGTTCTCCTCTCTACAGGTGTAGAAGTATTTAACTCAGGTGTGTTCTCCTCTCTACAGGTGTAGAAGTATTTAACTCAGGTGTGTTCTCCTCTCTACAGGTGTAGAAGTATTTAACTCAGGTGTGTTCTCCTCTCTGCAGGTGTAGAAGTATTTAACTCAGGTGTGTTGTCCTCTCTGCAGGTGTAGAAGTATTTAACTCAGGTGTGTTCTCCTCTCTACAGGTGTAGAAGTATTTAACTCAGGTGTGTTCTCCTCTCTACAGGTGTAGAAGTATTTAACTCAGGTGTGTTCTCCTCTCTACAGGTGTAGAAGTATTTAACTCAGGTGTGTTCTCCTCTCTGCAGGTGTAGAAGTATTTAACTCAGGTGTGTTGTCCTCTCTGCAGGTGTAGAAGTATTTAACTCAGGTGTGTTCTCCTCTCTACAGGTGTAGAAGTATTTAACTCAGGTGTGTTCTCCTCTCTACAGGTGTAGAAGTATTTAACTCAGGTGTGTTCTCCTCTCTACAGGTGTAGAAGTATTTAACTCAGGTGTGTTCTCCTCTCTACAGGTGTAGAAGTATTTAACTCAGGTGTGTTCTCCTCTCTACAGGTGTAGAAGTATTTAACTCAGGTGTGTTCTCCTCTCTACAGGTGTAGAAGTATTTAACTCAGGTGTGTTGTCCTCTCTGCAGGTGTAGAAGTATTTAACTCAGGTGTGTTCTCCTCTCTACAGGTGTAGAAGTATTTAACTCAGGTGTGTTCTCCTCTCTACAGGTGTAGAAGTATTTAACTCAGGTGTGTTCTCCTCTCTACTGGTGTAGAAGTATTTAACTCAGGTGTGTTCTCCTCTCTACAGGTGTAGAAGTATTTAACTCAGGTGTGTTCTCCTCTCTACAGGTGTAGAAGTATTTAACTCAGGTGTGTTCTCCTCTCTACAGGTGTAGAAGTATTTAACTCAGGTGTGTTCTCCTCTCTACAGGTGTAGAAGTATTTAACTCAGGTGTGTTCTCCTCTCTACAGGTGTAGAAGTATTTAACTCAGGTGTGTTCTCCTCTCTACAGGTGTAGAAGTATTTAACTCAGGTGTGTTCTCCTCTCTACAGGTGTAGAAGTATTTAACTCAGGTGTGTTCTCCTCTCTACAGGTGTAGAAGTATTTAACTCAGGTGTGTTCTCCTCTCTACAGGTGTAGAAGTATTTAACTCAGGTGTGTTCTCCTCTCTGCAGGTGTATAAGCGCTGGAGCTCAGAGGGCCGGGCTGGACGGAGGGGTCATGATGCTCCCATGATAGCCTACGATGCTCTCCTGGCCTCAGGCTCCGACTGGACCCAGCTCTGCCGCCGCGCCATGTTCCACGGAGGTGGGCTGTGTGTGTGTGTGTGTGTGTGTGTGTGCATTGGTTTGTTGTCTGTGTAAGTAGTTTATATAAGAGTTGTGTAGGTAAGTGTGTGTGTGTGTTCTTGTTGTGTTTGTATATTTATTTGTGTGTGTGTGTTGTATGTTGTGTGTCCTTGCCATTAGTATCTTCTCTGACCAAGTCATTGTGTCCCCCAGGGGAGAGCAGTGCCACTGGGCTGATAGCAGGCTGTCTGTACGGTCTCCTGTTCGGCCTGTCCCAGGTCCCTGAAGGGCTGCACCGGGATTTGGACCGACGCACGCGGCTGGAGGAGCTCGGAGCCGAACTGTACAAGGCAGCCTCCGCAGAGAGGAGCACAGAGAAGTAACACCACCACCCTGCCCACACCGCCCTCTTCTGGCCGACATAGGAACTACACATGAATGACTCCACCATGGCTGGCTACTGGCTGCTCACCTACCTACCTACCAAGTGGAGGCTGGTGGGAGGAGCTACAGGAAGACGGCTCATTGTAATGGATGAAGGGGAATACATATGCTTGATACTGTTCCATTTATTCCATTCCAGCCATTACAATGAGCCTGTCCTTCTATATCTCCTCCTACCAGCCTCCTCTGCTACCTACCTATCCCACAGCACTACAGCCCCCCGAGCCCGGCCTGTACCCTCCTCTCTGTCTCTCTCCCCCTGCTGGGGTCTCTGGAATAGTTCCTTTCCTGTTCCATAAAGGGTTTTGTCATTCATGTGGAACTGAACCAGAATCAGAATTGGAACTCTGAAACCGGATCTGTGATGTAACAATTCCATAGATTCCAGAGGCCCCAGGTGTTCTCATCTATAGATGAACGTGGATCAACTAACATCCCTACCTACTGGACACACACCAGTCCTGGGTTTAAAACATGTGATTGGAGACAAAGAAGACGGTCCTGTGTAAATGTGATTTAAACTTACAGGCTTGTTATTAGTCTGTCCCCCCCCCCCCCCCCATATTGTATATGTTCCCTATATAGTGCACTACTTTTGACCCAAACCCTATGTGCCCAGGTCAAAGGTAGTGCTATTTGGGATCCACTCTTAGTCTGTTATTTGCACTCGTCTCATGTTTTGGTTTATTATTGTCTGCTGTGGATTCACCACGAGTGTCATGATAATAATCGTGTTATTACCAGATTAAAGTGGATATCTATATATTACCTCTGAGGTCCGCGTCTCTCTTTGCTACTGTCTTTATAATGCTGTAGAGGTCAGAGGTCAATCCTAACTAACACCGGTGACGTGTCCCAATAATATCTCCTTTCTGCTGAAGTGTGCACTCCACCACCATATTCTGTCCACCATATTTCTTATACCAGTCATTTCCTTTCAAATCAGTGAAGGGAAGTGAACAAGTGCACACTCTGGGAGGAAGGAGAGATAATTGGGACACCTCACTGTACCAGGACCCTAGAAACCACCATTCCACCGTTCCTAGGAAACTATGCAATAGTCTGTTTCTCTCTCTTCTCTACTTACCCCCACCTCCCTGTTACAAATCAACTAAACAGTCCCTGCTACAGATCAACTAAACAGTCCCTGCTACAGATCAACCTGTTATAGATCAACTAAACAGTCCCTGTTACAGATCAACCTGTTATAGATCAACTAAACAGTCCCTGTTACAGATCAACTAAACAGTCCCTGTTACAGATCAACCTGTTATAGATCAACTAAACAGTCCCTGTTACA
The DNA here is from genome assembly GCF_036934945.1 of Oncorhynchus masou masou. Classification (NCBI taxonomy): domain Eukaryota; kingdom Metazoa; phylum Chordata; class Actinopteri; order Salmoniformes; family Salmonidae; genus Oncorhynchus; species Oncorhynchus masou. The sequence continues at coordinate 99,867 of NW_027005592.1, read as the reverse complement.
GATCAACCTGTTATAGATCAACTAAACAGTCCCTGTTACAGATCAACCTGTTATAGATCAACTAAACAGTCCCTGTTACAGACCAACTAAACAGTCCCTGCTACAGATCAACCTGTTATAAGATCAACTAAACAGTCCCTGTTACAGATCAACCTGTTATAGATCAACTAAACAGTCCCTGTTACAGATCAACCTGTTATAGATCAACTAAACAGTCCCTGTTACAGATCAACTAAACAGTCCCTGTTACAGATCAACCTGTTATAGATCAACTAAACAGTCCCTGTTACAGACCAACTAAACAGTCCCTGCTACAGATCAACCTGTTATAAGATCAACTAAACAGTCCCTGTTACAGACCAACTAAACAGTCCCTGTTACAGATCAACCTGTTATAGATCAACTAAACAGTCCCTGTTACAGACCAACTAAACAGTCCCTGCTACAGATCAACCTGTTATAAGATCAACTAAACAGTCCCTGTTACAGACCAACTAAACAGTCCCTGCTACAGATCAACCTGTTATAAGATCAACTAAACAGTCCCTGTTACAGATCAACCTGTTATAGATCAACTAAACAGTCCCTGTTACAGACCAACTAAACAGTCCCTGCTACAGATCAACCTGTTATAAGATCAACTAAACAGTCCCTGTTACAGATCAACCTGTTATAGATCAACTAAACAGTCCCTGCTACAGATCAACCTGTTATAGATCAGGTACTACGATAGATCAGGTTATAGTAGTACAGAGATGGTAGAGGTTATAGTACAGAGATGGTAGAGGTTGTTATAGTACAGAGATGGTAGAGGTTATAGTAGTACAGAGATGGTAGAGGTTATAGTACAGAGATGGTAGAGGTTATAGTACAGAGATGGTAGAGGTTACAGTACAGAGATGGTCGAGGTTATAGTACAGAGATGGTAGAGGTTATAGTACAGAGATGGTAGAGGTTATAGTACAGAGATGGTCGAGGTTACAGTACAGAGATGGTAGAGGTTATAGTACAGAGATGGTCGAGGTTATAGTAGTACAGAGATGGTAGTGGTTATAGTACAGATATGGTAGAGGTTATAGTACAGAGATGGTAGAGGTTATAGTAGTACAGAGATGGTAGAGGTTGTTATAGTACAGAGATGGTCGAGGTTACAGTACAGAGATGGTCGAGGTTACAGTACAGAGATGGTCGAGGTTATAGTACAGAGATGGTCGAGGTTATAGTACAGAGATGGTAGAGGTTGTTATAGTACAGAGATGATATAGGTTGTTATAGTACAGAGATGATAGAGGTTATAGTAGTACAGAGATGGTAGAAGTTGTTATATTATAGAGATGGTAGAAGTTGTAGTACAGAGATGATAGAGGTTATAGTAGTACAGAGATGGTAGAGGTTAAATTACAGAGATGGTTGAGGTTAGCAAGCCCTATCACAGGATGTTTCCGTCACAGAAATACAATCTAGATTCTATTTCTATGTTCCCTGTTCTGTCCTGAGAACAAAGCTAGGCCCTTATGTTTCCCTACAGAGCAGAGAGAGCAGCGAATGCAGGGCCATCAGGCCTCATTGTGGACACCAGAACCCTGAGGAGGCTGGTTTGGGACCGGACGACCCGCCCGGAGCTCAGAGGGGTTCTGGAGAGCCTGCTCCACTACTTAACCCAGGACCTGCCCGGCCGGAGTTCCACCGCGTGGCCCCCTGAGAGGTTAGGGCTGGAGGTCAGTGTGGGGTTGGAGGTGCCCCAGTTCAGCAGGTGTGGAGGTCGACCAGCAGGGAGCGACGTCTCAAGACGCCTCACCTCCTTCCAGCTTCTACAGGCCAAGTTCCTGAGGAACACATCCAACCCTCCGCTCACTCACCGCCGGGAGGTGGGGGCCCTGCCACTGTCCTCCAGAGGGGGTGGAGGAAGAGGCTGTGGGAGCCAGAGCCATGGCAGAGAGACCCCTAGTGGACAGGTTGAGGACTGCACTCCCAAAACAGGACGTGGAGTGAGAAAGGGAAACACTGTTAAGGATGTGCTGGCCAGGTTTGCCGCAGCAACGCAGAAAGAGAGGGGAGGGGCCACACAGGGGGGAGGAGCGTCGAAAAGACCCCGACCGATCGGCAAGGGGCAGCTACTGTCTGCTATAATGGGCAAGTTTGAAACCATGGCGACGGTGCACCGGGGAAGTGATGTGAGTTGCCAGAAGACAAGCTCCTCTCCTGGTACCAGCTCATCTGGACGTGTCAACGAATTAGTGAGTCGTCAGGAAGAACAGGGACAACAGTGCTTAGGTCAACCTGTCAAAGGTCAGAGTTCAGTGAAGCAACAGGTTAAGAGTAAAGGCTGGGGACAGCAGAGGAAAGAGAACCCCTCTGGAGTGCAGGAAGGAGATAGAGGATCAGAGAAGACAGTAGCTGGTCTGAAGGATTCACCTCAACACAAAAAAGGGAAAAACTGGAATCAGAAGGTGAAAGGTCACTCTGTAGTCAATAAGCAGATAAGGGGCCCAGGTTCAGATCAAGAAGTTGAAGGTCAGATTCAGGATTCAATTAAGGAGGTAGAAGTTTGGGGTGCTAATCAACAGGTAGAGACTCTGGGTACGAACCAACAGGTAGAGACTCTGGGTACGAACCAACAGGTAGAGACTCTGGGTACGAACCAACAGGTAGAGATTCAGGGTACGAACCAACAGGTAGAGACTCTGGGTACGAACCAACAGGTAGAGATTCAGGGTACGAACCAACAGGTAGAGACTCTGGGTACGAACCAACAGGTAGAGACTCTGGGTACGAACCAAGAACAGATTGTTAGCTCAGGTCAAAGACGAGAAGGCCATGGTTCAGAATTTAACAAGGAGCTAAAGGTTCAGAGTGAAAACATTGAAGTTAAGGCTTCAGTGGGTCAGGAAATGGTGGTACAGGCTTCACATCAGGAAAATCAGGATCAGAATCAAGACAGTGAAGTTGAAGTTTCAGGTCAGGAGGTCAAGGCACAGGTTACAGGTCAGGAGCTCAAGGCACATGTTACAGGTCAGGAGGTCAAGGCACATGTTACAGGTCAGGAGCTCAAGGCACATGTTACAGGTCAGGAGGTCAAGGCACATGTTACAGGTCAGGAGGTCAAGGCACATGTTACAGGTCAGGAGGTCAAGGCACATGTTACAGGTCAGGAGGTCAAGGCACATGTTACAGGTCAGGAGGTCAAGGCACATGTTACAGGTCAGGAGGTCAAGGCACATGTTACAGGTCAGGAGGTCAAGGCACATGTTACAGGTCAGGAGGTCAAGGCACATGTTACAGGTCAGGAGCTCAAGGCACATGTTACAGGTCAGGAGGTCAAGGCACAGGTTTCAGATAGAGAATTAAAGGCACAGGTCATAGGTCAGGAGCTCAGCAATGTGCAGGTAGAACTGCTCTGCTCTGCTGCAGTGGTCCAGTGGTCTCCCCCAGCACCCCAGGTAGGGATACCTGAGGTAGAGGCTTTGCAGTCTGGGTACCTGGCAACGCTGCTCCCTTGTCCTCCTGTGTGGGCCCTAGCTTCCTCTGTGGATCCACCAGCACAGAAATACTCAGGGTTAGGGTCCAAAACCAGGACCCTGGAAGGCTCACATCTCTCCTACCCCTGGAGAAAACAATACATGGATCCACCCCGACCCCGGTCTGCCCAGAGAGACCAGCCCAGATACCCCATCCCTAGGAGGGCCCACGGCTCAGAATCAGGACCATCAGAACTGGGCCAGGCCCATAACGCCAGCCTCTCACCCCCACCTTCTGAATCTACGACCCCTGATGTCATGACCTCTGTCCTCACAACCCCTGATCTTGACCTTTGCTTCCTGCCATCAAAGCCCACAACGTCCAACCAAGAGCACCGCCCACATGATGCCAAACAGGAAGTAAATGTCCCCATGGCACTGCAAAGTGGGGAGGGGGAGGTGACATGTCAGGAGGGGGAGGGGCAGGGTAGCGCTGTGATGTCACACAAAGATAATGTCATCACTATGCGTGGTTCGAATGTTGCAGAGCCAGAAAGACTACAGACAGAAAAGCAGGAGAGACCAAAGTACAGGACGCTAAACTACGGCGACCCTTCTGTGAAACTGATTGATAAACCCAGAATCATCCGATTCACAGATACCTTTAATTTCTAAGTCACTCGTCCACACTCTGACTCACTGACTCACTCTGACTCCACTCACTCTGACTCACTCGTCCACTCACTCTGACTCACTCGTCCACTCACTCTGACTCACTCGTCCACTCACTCTGACTCACTCGTCCACTCACTCTGACTCACTCGTCCACTCACTCTGACTCACTCTGACTCACTCGTCCACTCACTCTGACTCACTCGTCCACTCACTCTGACTCACTCGTCCACTCACTCTGACTCACTCGTCCACTCACTCTGACTCACTCGTCCACTCACTCTGACTCACTCGTCCACTCACTCTGACTCACTCGTCCACTCACTCTGACTCACTCGTCCACTCACTCTGACTTCAGTGATGCGTCCGTCTGTGAAAGATAAAAGCCTTCTGAACTTGCTCTCTCCTCACAGTGAAACACAATACACCTTCAAGGTCATGCTAGCTATCCCATGTGCTGCTGTCCTCTGAAAGCCATGGTGTTGCAGGAAGCAGCCTACGCTCTACGTGTGGTGATTACTCAGAAGCTGTGTAATGCTCTAAGTAGAGTAGCGTGCGTGTGTGTGTGTGCGTGTGTCGTCCGTACTGTAACAGTGGAAAGACAAACAGAACAGCGGTGTTAAACATTGACTAAGCTAAGCCTAATCTTTAGAATGGGATTTTCGTGGAAAACAATGTGAAGCAATAATATCAGGACTTAAACTGTAGCTATGACAACCGAGTCAAACGAACCTCTGCTCTTTATCAGATTAAAGAAACTCAATCCCTTATCTTGTAGTTATTGTATTGTTGACGTTGTGATTAATCTGAAAAAGTTTTACTGTTCCCTTCTAATCAACCTTTCATTCATTATCCGGTTTGAGTTAGCTCTGCTGACCTTGGTGTATCTATACTCTCCCTAAGGCTCGTGACTATTGCCGTTATCACAAGTAAACCGGAACTAAGGCACCATACATTTCATTTAATGTCATTAGAATAATCTCAGAGATCAGGGACATGTTTGGCCGCGACATGTATCAATGAAGTTTTACAAGAGAATCTTTGTTCAAATGTTGACACCAGAGGGTTAATTTTTTCTGGAATGTTCCAAGGTCCCAGATACACCCACACAGGTTGTTTGTGTGCCAGCGAGATGTTCTACGACCACACACGGTAAATGTGCCCTCACTGCCAGTGTTTTGGCTACAGACATGTACTATAACGTGGGGAAATAACCCACTTATCTCATACTATTCACACCATTTGCCTTTCACTGACGGTTGGAAAACAGCCCTAAACACACTATTTTTATGCTAAGAAATGGACGATGTGCACTTTTATTGGGGCAGCAGGGTAGCCTAGTGGTTAGAGCGTTGGACTAGTCACCGCAAGGTTGCAAATTCAAACCCCCGAGCTGACAAGGTACAAATCTGTCCTTCTGCCCCTGAACAGGCAGTTAACCCACTGTTCCTAGGCCGTCATTGAAAATAAGGTGACTTGCCTGGTTAAATAAAGGTAAAATAAAAAATTGATGGGTTATGCTCAAACACACAAAGACATAGACATTTGTTTCTGGAAGGAAAAAAACTGTGTATGAGGATATGTCCTTAGATTAATACTAATTTGAAGATGTAGCTACTTCAAATATTAATTTCAGAAATTTAACAGTGATTTTTTTTTTTTACAATGATTTGTGTCATGGTGTGTGTGATGCATGACGTCATCTACTGTAAAAATCACCTGCCAGGGGGAGTGGCTAAAGGTAAGCGTCAGATGGGTTTCCCTATTCCGTTATCATGACGTGGCATTGTGGACATTTTGTAAACCAAGTATATTACGAAGTAAAATGTAAGAAAATGAGATGTGAATATATATAATCTAATAGGTTTGTTATTTCATCGCTGATCGTTTTTGGATTTGCGTACCTAGAATATTTATGAGAGGGCGGTTCTATTTCCCGCTCATGTTTGATTGACATGTGCCCCGAGGCTAAGCGGAGCTCGGGCACAGTCAGGCGTTCTACCTTGGAAAACATGGAAAGAAACCACCCGGCAGATTCATAGACATTTCAATATATTTATTAATTATGGACCATGTTTCGAGACGCTGTGGAGTCAGCCGATCGCGTTTAACATAGTTGTTACCAGATTGCGGTTGCTCTCCAGTTTCAGCCATCAAAGTAAAAATCCAGGTGCATAAACGGGATTCTCTCTTCCAGAAAGGATGAAAGATCGAGACACTTTACTCTCCTCTTCCAGCTAAATTAGCTTGGGCCTCGGGTGGGTCAATACAACTCTCCGTTGTTTGACTGTCTGGGACATCGAGTGACTCTTCGACTGTCCCTGATCGGCATCCGAGTCCACGCCTGGGACTTGCAGTTGTGGGACTCGCTTCATGGAGAGAGCAGCGATACCGTGACAACTTTTGGACTACAGAATAGCCTACTGCGATTAATTAAACGTGTAGGCCATATTTCCACGGCATATTTGGAATATAATTGGGTTCACTCATGGAAAAGAAAAACAACAATGCGAACAGGGTTCGCTCGCCGCAACTTCGCAGCCTGAACTCAACTATCAGCTCTCCTCGCAGCGGCAGCAGCGCCAAAGAGAGTGCACAGGTAGCCACTCTTTATAGCCCGCAACAGTTACATGTCAACTTAACAAACTAGCTGGCTACGAAGCTTTGCATATTTTTGCCCGTCCCTATCACCATACACCTGACAATTGAATGTTCTTAGCGTTACACAAAAGTTACACAATTTTAGGAAGAGTTATGTAAAAAAAAACAAAAAAAATGGCCATCGCTAGCTAGTCAATCTGGCTAACGACAAAAGCACGGCAGGTGTTTGTTGTACTTGTGTTTTGCAAAGCTACCTCATACAGTAGTTAGCTAGCTAAGTTGATGTGTTGAGAATGAGAGGACTGTTGGACTCCGTCCTTCGTAATGGCATGTGCACTATTCCAAGCTGCCTCACACCCTCCACCCGACACCCCGTCCCCCACCATCGACATTACACACGTTTTAGTAGCTCGTCACACGTGTTGTGCTATGCACGGGAGTCCTCCGCTGTTGTGAACTTTTAAACACAGTGTAATCGATGAACATTGCTGGCGAGGAAAAGTTCCCAACCAAAACATTAGGCTGTCAGTGCAACGCTTTGTTGAAGTTCAGAGTTTTTAGGTTTTATCTTTTTCTACATGATAGGGTACACGTTGTGGCCCCCACGGTGGTTATAGTTTAGTGTTTTTATTTCTATTAGTTAAAATATACATCTGTATTTATACTAGTTTGTTTTGGAGTAAAATATAATTGTTTTTTTTAGTTTTTCAAACTTTTTTCAGGTTTTAGTTTACTATAATAACCTTGGTTGTCTCTCAGGGCTCATTCTTCCTCTCCTTTCCTCTCCTCCTCCTTCCTTTCCACAGTGTGGTTTTACTCAACCACCTTTCAGTAGTGGGAAAATCCCATCAGGTCACTAATCCACATGATATCATTGCTCTAAGATCTTATTAAATGTAGTCCTCTGGAAAAACAATCCTGCTGAATGGAGAATGTGTCTGGTCTTATAAAGGGCCAGTCTGTGTCCAGACTCCAGAGCAAACAGATTCCCCAACATGCCACGACTCACCAGTCCCACTACGCTCCCCTTTAGATTGACTTAGTTTCTGACTCCTGCTAGCTAGACTCCGTTTGGCTGTGACTCTGTTTTCAGTGTGGACTCCGTTTGGCTGTGACTCTGTTTCAGTGTGGACTCCGTTTGGCTGTGACTCTGTTTCAGTGTGGACTCCGTTTGGATGTGACTCTGTTTCAGTGTGGACTCCGTTTGGATGTGACTCTGTTTCAGTGTGGACTCCGTTTGGATGTGACTCTGTTTCAGTGTGGACTCCGTTTGGCTGTGACTCTGTTTCAGTGTGGACTCCGTTTGGCTGTGACTCTGTTTCAGTGTGGACTCCGTTTGGCTGTGACTCTGTTTCAGTGTGGACTCCGTTTGGCTGTGACTCTGTTTCAGTGTGGACTCCGTTTGGATGTGACTCTGTTTCAGTGTGGACTCCGTTTGGCTGTGACTCTGTTTCAGTGTGGACTCCGTTTGGCTGTGACTCTGTTTCAGTGTGGACTCCGTTTGGCTGTGACTCTGTTTCAGTGTGGACTCCGTTTGGCTGTGACTCTGTTTCAGTGTGGACTCCGTTTGGCTGTGACTCTGTTTCAGTGTGGACTCCGTTTGGATGTGACTCTGTTTCAGTGTGGACTCCGTTTGGATGTGACTCTGTTTCAGTGTGGACTCCGTTTGGATGTGACTCTGTTTGGATGTGACTCTGTTTCAGTGTGGACTCAGTTTGGCTGTGACTCTGTTTCAGTGTGGACCCCTATGGCTGTGACTCTGTTTCAGTGTGGACCCCTATGGCTGTGACTCTGTTTCAGTGTGGACCCTGTGACTCTGTTTCAGTGTGGACTCCGTTTGACTGTGACTCTGTTTCAGTGTGGACCCCTATGGCTGTGACTCTGTTTCAGTGTGGACTCCGTTTGGCTGTGACTCTGTTTCAGTGTGGACCCCTTGGCTGTGACTCTGTTTCAGTGTGGACCCCTATGGCTGTGACTCTGTTTCAGTGTGGACCCCTATGGCTGTGACTCTGTTTCAGTGTGGACCCCTATGGCTGTGACTCTGTTTCAGTGTGGACCCGTTTGGCTGTGACTCTGTTTCAGTGTGGACCCCTATGGCTGTGACTCTGTTTCAGTGTGGACCCCTATGGCTGTGACTCTGTTTCAGTGTGGACCCCTATGGCTGTGACTCTGTTTCAGTGTGGACCCCTGTGGACTCCTGGCTGTGACTCTGTTTCAGTGTGGACCCCTATGGCTGTGACTCTGTTTCAGTGTGGACCCCTATGGCTGTGACTCTGGTGTGGACCCCTATGGCTGTGACTCTGTTTCAGTGTGGACCCCTATGGCTGTGACTCTGTTTCAGTGTGGACCCCTATGGCTGTGACTCTGTTTCAGTGTGGACCTGTGACTCTGTTTCAGTGTGGACCCCTATGGCTGTGACTCTGTTTCAGTGTGGACCCCTATGGCTTTGAGCGGTTGGAGGACTTTGACTATGAGTCGTATGAGGAGTTGATGTCAGAGTACCTGGCCGTGCTCACCAGGAGGTCCATCAGATGGTCCAGGCTGTTGCAGGGACGGGGCGGCTGGAGAAGAGCATCAAGGGTGAGTGGGACTTCATCGGAGCCGGAGCATAAAATAAACTATTTAGATATATATTTTTTACCAGCTATATATTTTGTCTGGTAAAACGTGTGGACACCAACAAAACACAAAAAAAAAAACAGATGAGCATGTAATGTTTCTAAAACAATACATCTAAGAAGTAATGTGGTATTTTGTTTAATTAAAAAAAATTGTATCCCAAGTCTATTAACTAAAATATCACAGATTAGACAAAATGTTCACCTGCCCCATTTTAAGGACGGAGGTTGCCGTGGTCAGTCTGTTTGTGCCTGTGAGATTGAGTCTTGTGTGGCATCAGTCATAGAGCACGGTTTGGCGGCATAAAATGCAACTATTTAAGATCGAAATGGGTATATTTTTTACCATATGCTATATATTTTGTCTGGCCCCAGCCGACAAACAAAACACAAGAAAAAACGCTTGAATGGACAAAAATACGTCTGAAATGGGTATATAAGTTATTAACTAAAATATTATTATTGACTAAAATAGAAGCATTGTCTTCTCTAACCAGGCTGGTTGACAGATGCCAAGAGTGTGCAATGCTGTCCTCAAGGCAAAGATGCAACTTTTCTACTTTGAAGAATCTGAAATATAAAATATATTTTCATTTGTTTGACACTTTGTTGGTGGTTACGACACGATTCCATATGTGATATTTCTTCGTAGTTCTAATGTCTTCACTATTATTCTACAATGTAGAAAAAAAATAAAGAGAAACCCTTGAATGAGTAGGTGTCCAAACTTTTGACTGGTACTGTGTTTTATTATTTTTGATTTTAATTTGTAAATATTAATTTATTTAAAAAAGTTTATTATTTTCCCTTAACCCTACCACCCCTCCCCCAAGTGGAGTAAACAAATGGACAATACTTAGGCTTCCACCTCCAGCTTATACGTGTGTGTGTGTGTGTGTGTGTGTGTGTGTGTGTGTGTGTGTGTGTGTGTGTGGTGTGTGTGTGTGAGAGAGAGAGAGAGAAAAAAAGAGACTTAAGTTGTATCCCTGACTTATGGAGCACTCCCACAGTGAAGCGGTATGTGCGTATGGGTTAGCGATATAGCCCAACGAGCACCGAGGGCTGGTCTGGATGACAGCCAGCGGGGCCCAGGAGCACCTGGAGAAGAACCCAGGCTACTATCACTCTCTCTACTGGATCACTACCAAGCTGATATAGATCATCACGGGTTAGCTGATATAGATCATCACGGGTTAGCTGATATAGATCATCACGGGTTAGCTGATATACCTCATCACGGGTTAGCTGATATAGATCATCACGGGTTATATAGATCATCACGGGTTAGCTGATATACCTCATCACGGGTTAGCTGATATAGACGATCACGGGTTAGCTGATATAGATCATCACGGGTTAGCTGATATAGATCATCACGGGTTAGCTGATATAGATCATCACGGGTTAGCTGATATAGGGTTAGCTGATATACATCACGGTTAGCTGATATAGATCATCACGGGTTAGCTGATATAGACATCACGGGTTAGCTGATATAGACTCACGATGATATGATCATCACGGGTTAGCTGATATAGATCATCACGGGTTAGCTGATATAGACCATCACGGGTTAGCTGATATAGATCATCACGGGTTAGCTGATATAGACCATCACGGGTTAGCTGATATAGATCATCACGGGTTAGCTGATATAGACCATCACGGGTTAGCTGATATAGACGATCACGGGTTAGCTGATATAGATCATCACGGGTTAGCTGATATAGATCATCATGGGTTGATATAGATCATCATGATATAGGTTAGCTGATATACACCAGAACACGGGAGCTTGACCTCTGAGATATGTCTCTCTGTCTGTACTCGGCTTTGACAAATAGCTGAAAGGGTTAGAGATGTTTAGAGTTGGCGGCAGGTTATTTTTGGTAGTGATTCTCACCGCCTGTCTCCCTGGCAGACCTGAACAGAACCTTTCCTGACAACATCCAGTTCCGCAAGACGTCGAACCCATGTCTCCAGAAAACCCTGTACTGATGCTGCTACGTAGACACCACAACCCAGCTGTGGGCTACTGTCAAGTATGTTCACCCTGTTACACCTGGCGGTCCTTTGTTTGCATCCCAAATGGCACCTATTCCCTATGTAGCACTACTTTAGACCAGGGACCTATCCCTATATAGACTACTTTAGACCAGGGACCTATCCCTATATAATGCACTACTTTAGACCAGGGACCTATCCCCTATTTTTATAGGGATTCACTACTTTAGACCAGGGACCTATCCCTATATAATGCACGACTTTAGACCAGGGACCTATCCCCTATAGAATGCACTACTTTAGACCAGGACCTATCCCCTATATAATGCACTACTTTAGACCAGGGACCTATCCCCTATATAATCACGTACTTTAGAACCCATGTCCTCTATACAGTGGTTCCCAACTCCAGTCCTCTACTGCAGTGGTTCCCAACTCCAGTCCTCTACTACAGTGGTTCCCAGAACATGCAACTCCAGTCCTCTACTACAGTGGTCCTCAACTCAAGGGACCTCCAGTCCTCTACTACAGTGGTCCTCAACTCCAGTCCTCTACTACAGTGGTTCCCAACTATAGTCCTCTACACCTGTGGTCCTCAACTCCAGTCCTCCAGTACTACTTTAGACCAGGGTCCTCCAGTCCTGTACTTTAGACCAGTGACCTCCCCAGTCCTCCAGTACTCTACACAGGGACCTATCCCCTATATAATGCACTACTTTATCCAGGGCCTCTACTACAGTAATTCCCTTTAGACTCCATCCCCTACTACTTTAGTGGTTCCCAACTCCAGTCCTCTACTACAGTGGTCCTCAACTCCAGTAATGCACTACTTTAGACCAGGGACCTATCCCCATATAATGCACTACTTTAGACCAGGACTCTATTACAGTGGTTCCCAACTCCAGTCCTCTACTTTACAGTGGTCCTATTCCAGTCCTCTATAGTGGTCCTCAACTCCAGTCCTCTACTACAGTGGTTCTCAACTTCCTCCAGTCCTCTACTACAGTGGTAACTTTAGTCCTCTACCAGTGGTTCCCAACTCCAGTCCTCTACTTTAGTGGTTCCCAACTCCAGTCCTCTACTACAGTGGTTCCCAACCTATCCCCTATATAATGCACTCTTTACAGTGGTTCCCAACTCCAGTCCTCTACTACAGTGGTTCCCAACTCCAGTCCTCTACACAGTGGTTCCCAACTCCAGTCCTCTACTACTAACTCCAGTCCTCTACTACAGTGGTTCCCAACTCCAGTCCTCTACTACAGTGGTTCCCAACTCCAGTCCTCTACTACAGTGGTTCCCAACTCCAGTCCTCTACTACAGTGGTTCCCAACTCCAGTCCTCTACTACAGTGGTTCCCAACTCCAGTCCTCTACTACAGTGGTTCCCAACTCCAGTCCTCTACTACAGTGGTTCCCAACTCCAGTCCTCTACTACAGTGGTTCCCAACTCCAGTCCTCTACTACAGTGGTTCCCAACTCCAGTCCTCTACTACAGTGGTTCCCAACTCCAGTCCTCTACTACAGTGGTTCCCAACTCCAGTCCTCTACTACAGTGGTTCCCAACTCCAGTCCTCTACTACAGTGGTTCCCAACTCCAGTCCTCTACTACAGTGGTTCCCAACTCCAGTCCTCTACTACAGTGGTTCCCAACTCCAGTCCTCTACTACAGTGGTTCCCAACTCCAGTCCTCTACTACAGTGGTTCCCAACTCCAGTCCTCTACTACAGTGGTTCCCAACTCCAGTCCTCTACTACAGTGGTTCCCAACTCCAGTCCTCTACTACAGTGGTTCCCAACTCCAGTCCTCTACTACAGTGGTTCCCAACTCCAGTCCTCTACTACAGTGGTTCCCAACTCCAGTCCTCTACTACAGTGGTTCCCAACTCCAGTCCTCTACTACAGTGGTTCCCAACTCCAGTCCTCTACTACAGTGGTTCCCAACTCCAGTCCTCTACTACAGTGGTTCCCAACTCCAGTCCTCTACTACAGTGGTTCCCAACTCCAGTCCTCTACTACAGTGGTTCTCAACTCCAGTCCTCTACTACAGTGGTTCCCAACTCCAGTCCCCCAGTCCTCTACTACAGTGGTTCCCAACTCCAGTCCTCTACAACAGTACACATTATTATTGTAGCCCGGACCATCAACCTGATTGAGTTGGATCAGGGGGTCCTGGAAGACTGGAGTTGGGAAACACTGTTCTACTGTTTCTCAGCCCTCACTGCTACTGCACCGTGTTCACAGTGCCCCCTGTGGCTGGTCCAGGAATTACCTGCTAGCCTTTTCAGGAATCCCAACCCTTCCTCGATCATTCAATCAGCTTTTGTTCCTAAATGGGAATTCTATAGTTGGAACGGCATGTCGAATAGACAAGACTACTGTGTGTGATTTGATAGGGGATTTTCAGCCTTTTGCAATGCAAAGAAGCAGCATTATGGCTGAAGGTTTGGTGTGTGTACAGTCAGTCCTTCTCTCTGTCTCCCTCTCGTATTGGCAGATTTCTGTTGATTAGTCGCTTTTGACTATCAAAGACACGTTAAATCACTTCAATTCCAATAGTTACTTACTAGAGACTATGTATTTTTACCAATGGCCCTGGGTCTAAAGTAGTGCACTATATAGGGAATAGGACTCTGGTCTAAAGTAGTGCACTATATAGGGCCCTGGTCAAAAGTAGTGTACTATATAGGGAATAGGGTGCCATTTGGGATGCTTAGTGTATCTCTGTCCACCTGTTCATCTCTTTCTCTCTTTGAACTCATTCACTAGAATACAGACGTGTTCTCTCTCCCTCTTAGCAACAGGCTGTATTTGCAGGCAAAGGGAGAGAGAGAGCTGTTGAATTAGAATGTATTAGCAGGCAAAGGGAGATGGGGGGCTGTTGAATTAGAATGTATTAGCAGTAGAGGTTGACCGATTATGATTTTTCGATACCGATTATTGAAGGACCAAGAAAGCCGATACCGATTAATCGGGACGATTAAAAAAAATGATAATAATATATATATAAAATATATTTTTATTTGTAATAATAACAATTACAACAATACTGAATGAACACTTATTTTAACTTAATAAAATCAATTTAGCCTCAAGTAAATAATGAAACATGTTCAATTTGGTTTAAATAATGCAAAAACTGTTTAAATAATGTGCAAAAAAGCTAACGTGTTATTTGCTCAGAACATGAAACATATGAAAGCTGGTGGTTCCTTCTGCCTAAAAGTGCAGTATGTGCCTCAGTCAGATTAAGAAAGCTACACGCTTTCAGTTATCATTGCTCAGAACATGAGAACATATGAAAGTGAGTGGAACTTACCTTGTGCATTCGCGTAACAGGCAGTCTCCTTGTGGAGTGCAACGAGAGGCAGGTCGTTATTGCGTTGGACTAGTTAACTTTAAGGTCGCAAGATTGGATCCCCCGAGCTGACAAGGTGAAAATCTGTGGTTCTGCCCCTGAACAAGGCAGTTAACCCACCGTTCCTAGGCAGTCATTGAAAATAAGAATGTGTTCTAAACTGACTTACCTGGTTAAATACAGGTATAAAAACAATAATGGCAAATCGGCACCCAAAATACCGATTTCCGATTGTTATGAAAACTTGAAATCGGCCCTAATTAATTGGCCATTCCGATTATCGATCGACCTCTAATTAGCAGGCAAAGGGAGAGAGAGGGCTGTTGAATTAGAATGTATTGGCCAGGGAGAGAGAGAGAGCTGTTGAATTAGAATGTATTGGAGAGAGAGGGCTGTTGAATTAGAATGTATTGGCCAGAGAGAGAGAGAGCTGTTGAATTAGAGAGAGAGAGAGAGTGAGAGGGCTGTTGAATTAGAATGTATTGGAGAGAGAGAGAGAGCTGTTGAATTAGAATGTATTGGCCAGAGAGAGAGAGAGAGAGAGAGAGAGAGAGAGCTGTTGAATTAGAATGTATTGGCCAGAGAGAGAGAGAGAATTAGAATGTATTGGCCAGAGAGAGAGAGAGAATTAGAATGTATTGGCCAGAGAGAGAGAGAGAGAGAGAGCTGTTGAATTAGAATGTATTGGCCAGGGAGAGAGAGAGAGGGCTGTTGAATTAGAATGTATTGGCCAGGCAAAGTGAGTGAGTGAGGGACAGAGAGAGAGAGAGAGGGCTGTTGAATTAGAATGTATTGGCCAGAGAGAGAGAGAGAGAGAGCTGTTGAATTAGAATGTATTGGAGAGAGAGAGAGAGCTGTTGAATTAGAATGATTTGGCCAGGCAGAGAGAGAGAGAGAGCTGTTGAATTAGAATGATTTGGCCAGGCAGAGAGAGAGAGAGAGATAGCTGTTGAATTAGAATGATTTGGCCAGGCAGAGAGAGAGAGCTGTTGAATTAGAATGATTTGGCCAGGCAAAGAGAGAGAGAGAGAGAGAGAGAGAGAGAGCTGTTGAATTAGAATGATTTGGCTGTTGAATTAGAATGATTTGGCCAGGCAAAGAGAGAGAGAGAGCTGTTGAATTAGAATGATTTGGCCAGGCAAAAGAGAGAGAGAGCTGTTGAATTAGAATGTATTGGCCAGGGAGAGAGAGCGAGAGCTGTTGAATTAGAACAGGTTTTGCCCCTCACTAAGCTGTCAAGGAGAGGATGTCAACAACCTCCAGACAACAACAACACCTTGAAAACACTGTTATAACTATTAACAATTTATTGTGGCTGAAATGTAATATTCATATGTATCTAATAACTGTCTTGTCTTCAGGGCATGAACTTCATCGCTGGGTACCTCATCATCATCACTAAAGATGAGGAGAAATCATTCTGGCTGATGGACGCTCTACTGGGCAGGATACTACCAGGTGTGTTTGTCTTGTCTCCCTGCCGTGGGTCTATGTATAACCCAGCGGAGGTCACATGGTCTTGAGCCTCGGTAAGACCCATGTCCCGTCACACGGAGGGGAGGGAGGGGGGTAATCCTATGATGTCACACAGGAAATGACTTCACGCCCCAGCTCACTACCTTGGCATAGTCGGGCTCCACTCTGACAAACAGGTGGATTTGATCTGAGATCACATTCACCACTGAGTTCAGGGCGCATATCTTTGAGGTGTGTGTGTGTGTGTCCCTTGACGACAGTAAAAAACCTACAGTGTAATGAAAGGGACTGTTGATACTAAGTTGTGTGTCCCGTCTGTCTCCTGTCCAGACTACTACACCCCAGCCATGCTGGGTCTGAAGATGGACCAGGAGGTTTTAGGGGAGCTTGTGAGGACCAAAGCCCCAGTTGTGTGGCAGGCCATGGGGCAACACAACGTCATGTGGACCCTGGTGGTCTCCAGGTGGTTCATCTGTCTCTACATAGACGTCCTGCCTGTAGAGGTGAGGGGGGGGGGGACTTTGGCCTAATCTTTGTTGTTGGAGTACTGTTACTAAGTTGATGTAACTATTGAACATGTAAACACCCAGTCAGGTTTGGGTCAGTGATCTGTTGTAGAAGGGCTATTAAATCATGTTTTATCAGTGCTGAGCTTTATCAGAGACTCAACCCCCACAACAGGGCTGAATCAGGTTTACAGGGCAGAATGGGAACTCAGCCCCACAACAGGGCTGAATCAGGTTTACAGGGCAGAATGGGAACTCAGCCCCACAACAGGGCTGAATCAGGTTTACAGGGCAGAATGGGAACTCAGCCCCACAACAGGGCTGAATCAGGTTTACAGGGCAGAATGGGAACTCAGCCCCACAACAGGGCTGAATCAGGTTTACAGGGCAGAATGGGAAGTCAGCCCCAGGGCAGGGCTGAATCAGGTTTACAGGGCAGAATGGGAACTCAGCCCCACAACAGGGCAGAATCAGGTTTACAGGGCAGAATGGGAACTCAGCCCCACAACAGGGTTGAATCAGGTTTACAGGGCAGAATGGGAACTCAGGTCTGCCCACAGACTGTGTTCTGAGGGCTGAGGGCAGAGTGTGTTCTGTGTTCTGTGTGTCAGTCTGCTCCAGGGCAGAGTGTGTTCTGTGTTCTGAGGTCAGTCTGCTCCAGGGCAGAGTGTGTTCTGTGTTCTGAGGTCAGTCTGCTCCAGGGCAGAGTGTGTTCTGTGTTCTGAGGTCAGTCTGCTCCAGGGCAGAGTGTGTTCTGTGTTCTGAGGTCAGTCTGCTCCAGGGCAGAGTGTGTTCTGTGTTCTGTCAGGGGCAGGTCAGTCTGCTCCAGGGCAGAGTGTGTTCTGTGTGTCAGAGGTCAGTCTGCTCCAGGGCAGAGTGTGTTCTGTGTGTCAGTCTGCTCCAGGGCAGAGTGTGTTCTGTGTGTCAGCAGGTCAGTCTGCTCCAGGGCAGAGTGTGTTCTGTGTGTCAGCAGGTCAGTCTGCTCCAGGGCAGAGTGTGTTCTGTGTTCTGGAGGTCAGTCTGCTCCAGGGCAGAGTGTGTTCTGTGTTCTGAGGTCAGTCTGCTCCAGGGCAGAGTGTGTTCTGTGTGTCTGCAGGTCAGTCTGCTCCAGGGCAGAGTGTGTTCTGTGTGTCAGGTCAGTCTGCTCCAGGGCAGAGTGTGTTCTGTGTGTCAGTCTGCTCCAGGGCAGAGTGTGTTCTGTGTGTCAGTCTGCTCCAGGGCAGAGTGTGTTCTGTGTTCTGAGGTCAGTCTGCTCCAGGGCAGAGTGTGTTCTGTGTGTCAGGTCAGTCTGCTCCAGGGCAGAGTGTGTTCTGTGTGTCAGGAGGTCAGTCTCCTCCAGGGCAGAGTGTGTTCTGTGTGTCATGAGGTCAGTCTCCTCCAGGGCAGAGTGTGTTCTGTGTGTCGGAGGTCAGTCTGCTCCAGGGCAGAGTGTGTTCTGTGTTCTGAGGTCAGTCTGCTCCAGGGCAGAGTGTGTTCTGTGTTCAGTCTGCTCCAGGGCAGAGTGTGTGTTCTGTGTGTCAGGTCAGTCTGCTCCAGGGCAGAGTGTGTTCTGTGTGTCATGAGGTCAGTCTGCTCCAGGGCAGAGTGTGTTCTGTGTGTCATGAGGTCAGTCTCCTCCAGGGCAGAGTGTGTTCTGTGTGTCAGGTCAGTCTGCTCCAGGGCAGAGTGTGTTCTGTGTTCTGAGGTCAGTCTGCTCCAGGGCAGAGTGTGTTCTGTGTGTCAGCAGGTCAGTCTGCTCCAGGGCAGAGTGTGTTCTGTGTGTCAGCAGGTCAGTCTGCTCCAGGGCAGAGTGTGTTCTGAGGTCAGTCTGCTGAGCTGAACTCAGTCCAGGGCTCCTGGAGCAGCAGGAGGGGAAGAGACAGCAGAATGAAGAACAATCTTTACCTATTTCATCACTGTGCCGAGTGTCACTGTCTACCATCTCAGCTTGATGACCTGTCCTGCATCGCGTTAAGCCCGACTGTCCTGCATCGCGTTAAGCCCGACTGTCCTGCGGCCCGTTAAGCCCGACTCATCGGCCCGTTAAGCCCGACTCTCTCCTTGGTTCTCGTCCTCAGACGGTTCTGCGTATCTGGGACTGTCTGTTCTACGAGGGTTCTAAGATTCTGTTCCGTGTGGCTCTGACGTTGATAAGGAACCAGCAGGCTGAGGTCCAACAGGCCGGTTCCCTGCCTGACGTCTGTGACTGCTTCAAACACATGACCAGAGGCCCTGATGTAGAGGACTGCCACTCCTTCATGCAGGTATACACACACACACACACACACACACACACACACACACACACACACACACACACACACACACTGAAATGAAGATGCGTTTTAACTTCTGGTCCCCACAAGAATAGCAAACAAACACAA
This sequence comes from Oncorhynchus masou masou, assembly GCF_036934945.1. Classification (NCBI taxonomy): domain Eukaryota; kingdom Metazoa; phylum Chordata; class Actinopteri; order Salmoniformes; family Salmonidae; genus Oncorhynchus; species Oncorhynchus masou. The sequence goes on along the minus strand of NW_027005592.1, from coordinate 80,816 downwards.
ATTTGACAAACTGGGGACATTTTGTTAGTCCCCATGAGGGGAAATGCTATTTCTAGGTGGGGTTAAGGTTAGATATATATGGGTTCCAGTTCGGGAAAATAGGACTTTGAGTGGGACTAAATTGTGTCCCCACAAGGTTACCTGTACAAGACTGTGTGTGTGTACACCATAATGATCTCCGTTCATCCCTCTAATCCTCTGTCTTGCTGCTTTCCCAGAAAATCTTCACGGAACCCGGAAGCCTCTCCATGGCAACCATCACCAAGCTCCGGGAGACGTGTCGAGCACGCATCATCGCTGAGGAGTCCTGACCCCATCCTCCTGACCTGTCAATCAAACACTACACATTCCGGGCTGGGTCCCAACACTCCTTAATGGTCTCCTCTCCTCGGATCCTATCCCTCACTGTTGGGACAGTGTCCTAGACTGTTTTGTACTCTTTAGCATGACTACCACGTAGCTACGTAGACTACCATGTATGGAGACTATAAGATGTTACGAGTACCAGCAAATTAATTAGTTACTATCCTGTGGGGGCACATCGTACAGGTTAAATAAACATGAGCCTATCACAATAATTAACAACAAAGATGCCGATGAAACCTTTAGTCTATTACACTATTGTCATTTACTGTATGAAAGTCACATGAAATAAAACGTATTTAGCCAATGGACATGAAAACATGGAATACGCTCAATTTTTTTAATTTAATTTTACCTTTATTTAACCAGGCAAGTCAGTTAAGAACACCATCTTATTTTCAATGACGGCCTGGGAACAGTGGGTTAACTGCCTGTTCAGGGGCAGAACGACAGATTTGTACCTTGTCAGCTCGGGGGTTTGAACTCACAACCTTCCGGTTACTAGTCCAACGCTCTAACCACTAGGCTACCCTGCCGCCCCAGGGTACGGTGTGGTTTGGCAATAAGTGACATTTTGCAAAAAGTGATGCAGAGATGATCGTCTGAGACGCGCGGACAGCAGAGGACGTTACCAGACTGATGTCTTAATGACGCGCTGACAGCAGAGGGCGTTACCAGACTGACGTCTTAATGACGTGTGGACAGCAGAGGACGTTACCAGACTGACGTCTTAATGACGTGTGGACAGCAGAGGACGTTACCAGACTGTCTTAATGACGCGCTGACAGCAGAGAGGCGTTACCAGACTGTCTTAATGACGCGCTGACAGCAGAGGACGTTACCAGACTGATGTCTTAATGACGCGCAGACAGCAGAGGGCGTTACTAGACTGTCTTAATGACGCTGACAGCAGAGGACGTTACCAGACTGATGTCTTAATGACACGCAGACAGCAGAGGACGTTACCAGACTGTCTTAATGACGCGCTGACAGCAGAGGACGTTACCAGACTGATGTCTTAATGACGCGCTGACAGCAGAGGACGTTACCAGACTGATGTCTTAATGACGCGTTGACAGCAGAGGGCGTTACCAGACTGATGTCTTAATGACGCGGCAGACAGCAGAGGACGTTACCAGACTGATGTCTTAATGACACGCTGACAGCAGAGGACGTTACCAGACTGTCTTAATGACGCGCTGACAGCAGAGGACGTTACCAGACTGATGTCTTAATGGCGCTGACAGCAGAGGACGTTACCAGACTGATGTCTTAATGACGCGCTGACAGCAGAGGACGTTACCAGACTGATGTCTTAATGACGCCGCTGACAGCAGAGGACGTTACCAGACTGATGTCTTAATGACGCGGGACAGCAGAGGGCGTTACCAGACTGATGTCTTAATGACGTGTGGACAGCAGAGGGCGTTACCAGACTGTCTTAATGACGCGCTGACAGCAGAGGACGTTACCAGACTGATGTCTTAATGACGCTGACAGCAGAGGACGTTACCAGACTGATGTCTTAATGACGCTGACAGCAGAGGACGTTACCAGACTGATGTCGTCTTAATGACGCGCTGACAGCAGAGGACGTTACCAGACTGATGTCGTCTTAATGACACGCTGACAGCAGAGGACGTTACCAGACTGATGTCGTCTTAATGACGCCGGACAGCAGAGGACGTTACCAGACTGATGTCTTAATGACGCGCTGACAGCAGAGGACGTTACCAGACTGATGTCTTAATGACGCGCTGACAGCAGAGGGGCGTTACCAGACTGATGTCTTAATGACGCGCTGACAGCAGAGGACGTTACCAGACTGTCTTAATGACGCGCTGACAGCAGAGGACGTTACCAGACTGATGTCTTAATGGGCGCTGACAGCAGAGGACGTTACCAGACTGTCTTAATGACGCTGACAGCAGAGGACGTTACCAGACTGATGTCTTAATGACGCGCTGACAGCAGAGGACGTTACCAGACTGTCTTAATGACGCGCTGACAGCAGAGGGACGTTACCAGACTGTCTTAATGACGCTGACAGCAGAGGACGTTACCAGACTGATGTCTTAATGACGCGCTGACAGCAGAGGACGTTACCAGACTGATGTCTTAATGACGCGCTGACAGCAGAGGACGTTACCAGACTGATGTCTTAATGACGCGCTGACAGCAGAGGACGTTACCAGACTGATGTCTTAATGACGCGCTGACAGCAGAGGACGTTACCAGACTGATGTCTTAATGACGGCGCTGACAGCAGAGGACCAGACTGATGTCTTAATGACGGCGCTGACAGCAGAGGACGTTACCAGACTGATGTCTTAATGACGACAGCGCGTGACAGCAGAGGACGTTACCAGACTGATGTCTTAATGACGCGCTGACAGCAGAGGACGTTACCAGACTGATGTCTTAATGACGCGCTGACAGCAGAGGACGTTACCAGACTGATGTCTTAATGACGCTGACAGCAGAGGACGTTACCAGACTGATGTCTTAATGACGCTGCTGACAGCAGAGGACGTTACCAGACTGTCTTAATGACGCGCTGACAGCAGAGGACGTTACCAGACTGATGTCGTCTTAATGACGCGCTGACAGCAGAGGACGTTACCAGACTGATGTCGTCTTAATGACGCGCTGACAGCAGAGGACGTTACCAGACTGTCTTAAAGACGCGGCGCTGACAGCAGAGGACGTTACCAGACTGTCTTAATGACGCTGACAGCAGAGGACGTTACCAGACTGATGTCTTAATGACGCTGACAGCAGAGGACGTTACCAGACTGATGTCTTAATGACGCGGACAGCAGAGGACGTTACCAGACTGATGTCGTCTTAATGACGCGCTGACAGCAGAGGGCGTTACCAGACTGATGTCTTAATGACGCGCTGACAGCAGAGGACGTTACCAGACTGATGTCGTCTTAATGACGCGGACAGCAGAGGACGTTACCAGACTGATGTCTTAATGACGCGCTGACAGCAGAGGGCGTTACCAGACTGATGTCGTCTTAATGACGCAGCGGACAGCAGAGGACGTTACCAGACTGATGTCGTCTTAATGACGGACAGCAGAGGACGTTACCAGACTGTCTTAATGACGCGGACAGCAGAGGACGTTACCAGACTGATGTCTTAATGACGCGCTGACAGCAGAGGACGTTACCAGACTGATGTCTTAATGACGCGCTGACAGCAGAGGACGTTACCAGACTGATGTCTTAATGACGCGCTGACAGCAGAGGACGTTACCAGACTGATGTCTTAATGACGCGCTGACAGCAGAGGACGTTACCAGACTGATGTCTTAATGACGCTGACAGCAGAGGACGTTACCAGACTGATGTCTTAATGACGCGCTGACAGCAGAGGACGTTACCAGACTGATGTCTTAATGACGCTGACAGCAGAGGACCTTACCAGACTGATGTCGTCTTAATGACGCGCTGACAGCAGAGGACGTTACCAGACTGTCTTAAAGACGCGCTGACAGCAGAGGACGTTACCAGACTGTCTTAATGACGCGCTGACAGCAGAGGACGTTACCAGACTGATGTCTTAATGACGCGCGCAGACAGCAGAGGGCGTTACCAGACTGTCTTAATGACGCTGACAGCAGAGGACGTTACCAGACTGTCTTAATGACGCGCTGACAGCAGAGGGCGTTACCAGACTGATGTCTTAATGACACGCGGACAGCAGAGGACGTTACCAGACTGTCTTAATGACGCGGACAGCAGAGGACGTTACCAGACTGATGTCTTAATGACGCGCTGACAGCAGAGGACGTTACCAGACTGATGTCTTAATGACGCGTGGACAGCAGAGGACGTTACCAGACTGTCTTAATGACGCGCTGACAGCAGAGGGCGTTACCAGACTGATGTCTTAATGACGCGCGGACAGCAGAGGACGTTACCAGACTGATGTCTTAATGACGCGCAGACAGCAGAGGACGTTACCAGACTGTCTTAATGACGCGCAGACAGCAGAGGACGTTACCAGACTGATGTCTTAATGACGCGCTGACAGCAGAGGACGTTACCAGACTGATGTCTTAATGACGGCGCTGACAGCAGAGGGCGTTACCAGACTGATGTCTTAATGACGCTGACAGCAGAGGACGTTACCAGACTGTCTTAATGACGCGCTGACAGCAGAGGACTTTACCAGACTGATGTCTTAATGACGCGCTGACAGCAGAGGACGTTACCAGACTGTCTTAATGACGCGCTGACAGCAGAGGACGTTACCAGACTGATGTCTTAATGACGCGCAGACAGCAGAGGACGTTACCAGACTGATGTCGTCTTAATGACGCGCTGACAGCAGAGGACGTTACCAGACTGTCTTAATGACGCGCTGACAGCAGAGGACGTTACCAGACTGATGTCTTAATGACGCGCAGACAGCAGAGGACGTTACCAGACTGATGTCGTCTTAATGACGCGCTGACAGCAGAGGGGCGTTACCAGACTGTCTTAATGACGCGCTGACAGCAGAGGAGGACGTTACCAGACTGTCTTAATGACGCGCTGACAGCAGAGGACGTTACCAGACTGATGTCTTAATGACGCGCGGACAGCAGAGGACGTTACCAGACTGTCTTAATGACGCGCTGACAGCAGAGGACGTTACCAGACTGTCTTAATGACGCGCTGACAGCAGAGGACGTTACCAGACTGATGTCTTAATGACGCTGACAGCAGAGGACGTTACCAGACTGATGTCTTAATGACGCGCTGACAGCAGAGGACGTTAGACTGATGTCTTAATGACGCGCTGACAGCAGAGGACGTTACCAGACTGTCTTAATGACGCTGACAGCAGAGGGCGTTACCAGACTGATGTCTTAATGGCGCTGACAGCAGAGGACGTTACCAGACTGATGTCTTAATGACGCGCTGACAGCAGAGGACGTTACCAGACTGTCTTAATGACGCGCTGACAGCAGAGGACGTTACCAGACTGATGTCTTAATGACGCGCTGACAGCAGAGGACGTTACCAGACTGATGTCTTAATGACGCGCTGACAGCAGAGGACGTTACCAGACTGATGTCTTAATGACGCGCTGACAGCAGAGGACGTTACCAGACTGACGTCTTAATGACGCGCGGACAGCAGAGGACGTTACCAGACTGTCTTAATGACGCGCTGACAGCAGAGGACGTTACCAGACTGATGTCTTAATGACGCGCGGACAGCAGAGGACGTTACCAGACTGTCTTAATGACGCGCTGACAGCAGAGGACGTTACCAGACTGTCTTAATGACGCGCTGACAGCAGAGGACGTTACCAGACTGTCTTAATGACGCGCTGACAGCAGAGGACGTTACCAGACTGTCTTAATGACGCGCTGACAGCAGAGGACGTTACCAGACTGTCTTAATGACGCGCTGACAGCAGAGGACGTTACCAGACTGATGTCTTAATGACGCTGACAGCAGAGGACGTTACCAGACTGTCTTAATGACGCGCTGACAGCAGAGGACGTTACCAGACTGATGTCTTAATGACGCGCTGACAGCAGAGGACGTTACCAGACTGTCTTAATGACGCGCGGACAGCAGAGGACGTTACCAGACTGTCTTAATGACGCTAGCTGACAGCAGAGGACGTTACCAGACTGTCTTAATGACGCGACAGCAGAGGACGTTACCAGACTGTCTTAATGACGCGCGACAGCAGAGGATGTTACCAGACTGTCTTAATGCGCGGACAGCAGAGGACGTTACCAGACTGATGTCTTAATGACGCGCAGACAGCAGAGGACGTTACCAGACTGATGTCTTAATGACGCGGACAGCAGAGGACGTTACCAGACTGTCTTAATGCGCGGACAGCAGAGGACGTTACCAGACTGATGTCTTAATGACGCGCAGACAGCAGAGGACGGCGGCTGCACTGTAGAGATGCAGGAATTCAACATGAGTTTTCATCCAGCTTTGGTGTTCATCTGCATTGGGGGAAACCAGCCCTGGACGTATTGGTTCATGTAGACCTGAATGTACACATGAAGCTAGATAATTATCTAGCTACATGTCTACATTAACTATCTAGTTTCATGTGTACATTCAGGTCTACATGAAATATCTAGCTACATGTCTACATTAACTAATTTAGACCTGAGTGTACACATGTAGCTAGATAGTTATTGTCTTCATGTAGACCCTGAATGTAGTTAGATGGAGTGTATTGTTAACTCACACCCTGCTAACTGAGGATTCCATTGTGTCCCCCAAATGGCATCCTATTCCCTACAAAAGTAGTGCACTATATAGGGAGTGGTGCATTAAATAGGGAATAGGGAACTGGTCTAAAGTGGTGCACTATATAGGGAATAGGGCCCTGGTCTAAAGTGGTGCTCTATATAGGGAATAGGGTCCTGGTCTAAAGTAGTGCACTATATAGGGAATAGGGCCCTGGTCTAAAGTGGTGCACTATATAGGGAATAGGGCCCTGGTCTAAAGTAGTGCACTATATAGGGAATAGGGCCCTGGTCTAAAGTAGTGCACTATATAGGGAATAGGGCCCTGGTCTAAAGTAGTGCACTATATAGGGAATAGGGCACTGTCTAAAGTAGTGCACTATATAGGGAATAGGGCCCTGGTCTAAAGTAGTGCACTATATAGGGAATAGGGCCCTGGTCTAAAGTAGTGCACTATATAGGGAATAGGGCCCTGGTCTAAAGTAGTGCACTATATAGGGAATAGGGCACTGTCTAAAGTAGTGCACTATATAGGGAATAGGGCCCTGGTCTAAAGTAGTGCACTGTATAGGGAATATGGCCCTGGTCTAAAGTAGTGCACTGTAGGGAATAGGGCCCTGGTCTAAAATAGTGCACTATATAGGGAATAGGGCCCTGGTCTACAATAGTGCAGTATATAGGGTCCCGGTCTAAAATAGTGCACTATATAGGGAATAGGGCCCTGGTCTAAAGTAGTGCACTATATAGGGAATAGGGCCCTGGTCTAAAGTAGTGCAATATATAGGGAATAGGGTCCTGGTCTAAAATAGTGCCGTATATAGGGAATAGGGCCCTGGTCTAAAATAGAGCTGTATATAGGGAATAGGGCACTATATAGGGAATAGGGTGCCAATTGAGATGTAACTCATGTGAGATTCAAGTTGCTGACTGAAGCTCATCGTAACTGGAATAAACATTTAAGAACAAGATTTGGATTCTATGACTTTTCTCCTCTGAGTGATGAGATCACTGACGTTGAGAAGTAGACTTGAAGCGTCGTCGTACATGAATGATAGTGTCTGTAGTGCACTAGAAACTAGCCTGATTCTCTGTACACCAGACATTATTAAATAAACTACTGACTCTTCCTTCCTCCCCCCGTCTGTTCTTTCTGCTACTTTTGTAGTCCCTGTAAGTCTCTCGTGCTGGGAACTACAAACCCCATCTATTCTCAACTCAGGAAGCAGAAGAAATGTGTTTCAGTTGTCTTTTATTGACCTTAGCAAGACGCATAATAGAAAAAACGATCAAAACATTCTCTCCAAAAATAAAAAGATCAACTCACTACAATGGATGAACACGATCTCATGGAGGAGAGGGGAGGAGCTGAACGATATTACACACCAGTTCAACACATCCATCATGAAACAACCTTAACCTTGTTCTGTTCCTCAGTCCGACAGCATCCACAACCTTTTGTTATGAAACGCAGTAAAACCACAAACACAAGGCCTTTCAAAGGCTCCTGTGATCTACAAGATATAACCCGCTCAGTATCTCTGACCAGAGAGGAGTTGTTCAAGTTTCCCTTTGTCCCCCCACAGGAGGCTTCAGACCTCCCTAGGTGATGTCGTAGAAAAGATGGCGGTCCTGAAGGAAAGGAGATGAGGAAGGAAGGGAAGCTTGTTGAGTCCATCACAAAACGTGGTTCTAGGAAAGACCCACTCTTCCATAAGAGTTGAATACTATATAATTTAATATCAGATTCATTTAATTTACACAAAGAACTGCAATTGAAAAAAACAAATCTTTAAATTCCGTTTAAAGCGAGAATCCACCCAAGTCAAACATGAAATGACATCAGAACTAAAAGGGTTTACTGAGCCAGCTGCAGTAGAGATGGGCTAGAGACAGAGAGACGATGGGAAAGGTAGGTTTGACCAGGCACTAGTCTGTTAGTAGATAGCAGAGGATGAGTTGCTGTGAATAACAATACACAGACAGACAGAGAGACAGACAGAGACAGACAGACAGACAGACACACTGCAGAGAGGGCCTGGTTTGTACATGGTCCAGTCAGTCATTAGTAGCAGTGGTTGGTTGAGCGTCTGGCTCTCTGCAGTCTGCCTGAAAAGACTCCCTATATTGTGCACTAAGTTTGACCAGAATCCACATAGACCTCTGGTCAAAAGTAGTGCACTATATAGGAAATAGGGTGCTGATTGATACACATAAGGTTGTGTGTCAGTGTTCTCAGATGGTCTGGTATCCAGCATGGCTCCTCTTCCTGCCGATGAGGTAAGCGATGAGAACGATGAGAACCAGGCCGGCCAGAGCAGCTCCCACGACGATGGGAATCAACATGCTGTCCTGATCCAACTGACACTCCTCCGCTAGAGGGAGAGAGAGGGGGGATGTGGCGGGAGAGGGGGGTGTGGCGGGAGAGGGGGGGGATGTGGCGGGAGAGGGGGGGGTGGCGGGAGAGGGGGAGAAAAACAGGAAAAAAGTCAAGGTCATGATACAAATACAGAACTTCTAATCAAGGACACATTGACTAAGGGTAGAGAGAGAGGAGAGATGGATAGAACATATGAAAGGAGAGAGAGGAGAGATGGATAGAACATATGAAAGGGAGAGAGAAGAGATGGATAGAACATATGAAAGGAGAGAGGAGAGATGGATAGATCATATGAAAGGAGAGAGAGGAGAGATGGATAGAACATATGAAAGGAGAGAGAGAGGAGATGGATAGAACATATGAAAGGAGAGATGGATAGATCATATGAAAGGAGAGAGAGAGGAGAGATGGATAGATCATATGAAAGTAGAGAGAGGAGAGATGGATAGATCATATGAAAGGAGAGAGGAGAGATGGATAGAACATATGAAAGGGGAGAGAGAAGAGATGGATAGATCATATGAAAGGAGAGAGAGAGAGGAGAGATGGATAGATCATATGAAAGGAGAGAGAGAGAGGAGAGATGGATAGAACATATGAAAGGAGAGAGAGAGAGGAGAGATGGATAGATCATATGAAAGGAGAGAGAGAGAAGAGATGGATAGATCATATGAAAGGAGAGAGAGAGGAGAGATGGATAGAACATATGAAAGGAGAGAGAGAGGAGAGATGGATAGAACATATGAAAGGGTAGAGAGAGGAGAGATGGATAGATCATATGAAAGGAGAGAGAGAGGAGAGATGGATAGAACATATGAAAGGAGAGAGAGAGGAGAGATGGATAGAACATATGAAAGGAGAGAGAGAGAGGAGAGATGGATAGAACATATGAAAGGGTAGAGAGAGGAGATGGATAGAACATATGAAAGGGTAGAGAGAGGAGATGGATAGAACATATGAACGTGGTAGAGAGGGAGGAGAGATGGATAGATCATATGAACGTGGTAGAGAGGGAGGAGAGATGGATAGATCATATGAAAGGGTAGAGAGGGAGGAGAGATGGATAGAACATATGAAACGTGGTAGAGAGGGAGGAGAGATGGATAGAACATATGAAAGGAGGCGCTAGATTAGATCATATCAGGTACCTTGTGCAAACTGTCCTCTGGTGATGCCGAAGGGCTGGACCTGCAGGTGGAAGGTGTTGAGGGAAAAGTTCTGGTCTACAGCCAGAGTCTGTTCGGAACTACACATGTAGCTACGCCCCAGGGAGCCACGCAGGTAGTCCAGACTACTGTTACTGGTGTTGAACGGGGCTGGAGGGAGGGAGAGAGAGAGAGAGAGAGGAAGTGTAGAGAGGTAGAGGTGAACAGAGATCCAGACATTGTTATGGAACAGTAATTATTCAACAGAGGGACAGAGAGGGAGACAGAGAGAGAGAGACATAGAGAGACACAGAGACAGAGAGACATGGAGACAGAGAGAGGGGGAGACATGGAGACAGAGAGGGGGGAGACATGGAGACAGAGAGAGGGGGAGACATGGAGACAGAGAGAGGGGGAGACATGGAGACAGAGAGAGGGGGAGACATGGAGACAGAGGGGGGAGACATGGAGACAGAGAGAGGGGGAGACATGGAGACAGAGAGAGGGGAGACATGGAGACAGAGAGAGAGGGGGAGACATGGAGACAGAGAGAGGGGGAGACATGGAGACAGAGAGAGGGAGACATGGAGACAGAGAGAGGGGGAGACATGGAGACAGAGAGAGGGGGAGACATGGAGACAGAGAGAGGGGGGGAGACATGGAGACAGAGAGGGGGAGACATGGAGACATAGAGAGGGACAGGTGATAAAGGTGAGTGGTAGTATATTTATCATCTCAGTCCTGAAGAGACCAATCATCAGTGTAACATACTGGTACTGTTTGGTCTATATGGACACTATTGATAACAGAGGAAACACTAACCTGTCATATCAGGCCAAGCTGCTACCACAGACAGACCAGTCAGGTGGTACCTGTTAGACGTGGTGTTCTGGAAAGACAAGAAACAACATCAGCCACAGAGGAGAGGAGAGAGAATTGACAGACAGACTGATAACCAGACAGGCAGGGAGGCAGACAGACAGACAGACAAAAGTATAAAAGACTGACAGACAGGTAAACAGTAGAGTGATGATGTCACCAGAGTAAACAGGAAGCTGAGGTTGGAGGCACTGCCCTGTGTCAGCACCAGGGTGGCGCTGGTGGGGTCACATGATCCTGAGCTGGTCGTCTGATTGGGCAGCAGGTTTACTACTTCCTGGATAGTCTGTCAATGAGCAGGAGAGGGATAGGTTACTGTGTGTACACGAGTGTGTGTGTGTGTGTACACGAGTGTGTGTGTGTGTGTACATGAGTGTGTGTGTGTTACCTTATTCTGTGAGGCAGAGAAGTGGGAGATGTTGAGCTGCAGTGCCATGCGGGCCAGCAGACAGACGGTCCCGTTGCTATTGGAGACAGAGTAGCTGCCCTGGGTAGGGGTTCCAGGGGGGGTGGGGACGGGGGCGGGGGCTGCTGTGGTGGTGGAGGGGGATGGAGGCGGGGCTGTGGTGAAGCTCTGGTCAGCAGTACACACACTCTCTGGGAAGAACAGAACAGACTGTTCAGACCAGCTATCACACAACACGGGTCATTACCCTCACACTGTTCAGACCAGCCATCACACAACACGGGTCATTACCCTCACACTGTTCAGACCAGCTATCACACAACACGGGTCATTACCCTCACACTGTTCAGACCAGCTATCACACAACACGGGTCAATACCCTCACACTGTTCAGACCAGCTATCACACAACACGGGTCAATACCCTCACACTGTTCAGACCAGCTATCACACAACACAACACGGGTCATTACCCTCACACTGTTCAGACCAGCTATCACACAACACGGGTCAATACCCTCACACTGTTCAGACCAGCTATCACACAACACGGGTCATTACCCTCACACTGTTCAGACCAGCTATCACACAACACGGGTCAATACCCTCACACTGTTCAGACCAGCTATCACACAACACAACACGGGTCATTACCCTCACACTGTTCAGACCAGCTATCACACAACACGGGTCATTACCCTCACACTGTTCAGACCAGCTATCACACAACACGGGTCAATACCCTCACACTGTTCAGACCAGCTATCACACAACACGGGTCATTACCCTCACACTGTTCAGACCAGCTATCACACAACACGGGTCATTACCCTCACACTGTTCAGACCAGCTATCACACAACACGGGTCATTACCCTCACACTGTTCAGACCAGCTATCACACAACACGGGTCATTACCCTCACACTGTTCAGACCAGCTATCACACAACACAACACGGGTCAATACCCTCACACTGTTCAGACCAGCTATCACACAACACAACACGGGTCAATACCCTCACACTGTTCAGACCAGCTATCACACAACACGGGTCAATACCCTCACACTGTTCAGACCAGATATCACACAACACGGGTCAATTCCTCACACTGTTCATTTAAACACAATAAGTTAAGTGGTCAAAGTCAAACATGTAAAGGAATAACCAAAGTGTTGATGGTCAGTAAACAATTGTTAATGGTTGATGGTCAGTGGTTGATGATCAGTGGTGGACAATAAGTGTGCATCCCAAATTAGCCCCGGTCCAAAGTAGTGCACTATCCAGAGAAAGGGTGAGATTGGGGGCTCAGCCCAGGTGTTGATTGTACCGTTGGGGCTCAGATCGTCTCCTGTCATGTAGGCCTCCATCGTGACGTTTGAGAAGGTGACGGTGGCTCCTCCCACAATGACAGGTGAGGCGCTGATACATCTGTAGGTGGTGTTGACCCTAGCAACCATCCCTACAGAGGTCGTCTCCACAGTTACCACATCTGTCGGAAAACAGACAAGACACATTGGTCAGAAATCACATAATAATCCATTCTGTGTGTGTGAAGCGTGACTCCGTGTGTTAGTATGTGTGTGTGTGTGTGTGAAGCGTGACTCCGTGTGTTAGTGTGTGTGAAGCGTGACTCCGTGTGTTAGTATGTGTGTGAAGCATGACTGTGTGTGTGTGTGTGTGTGTGTGTGTGTGTGTGTGTGTGTGTGTGTGAAACATGACTCCGTGTGTTAGTATGTGTGTGTGTGTGAAGCATGACTCCGTGTGTTAGTATGTGTGTGAAGCATGACTGTGTGTGTGTGTGTGTGTGTGAAACATGACTCCGTGTGTTAGTATGTGTGTGTGTGAAGCATGACTCCGTGTGTTAGTATGTGTGAAGCATGACTGTGTGTGTGTGTGTGTGAGAAGCGTGATTCCGTGTGTTAGTATGTGTGTGTGAAGCGTGACTCCGTGTGTTAGTATGTGTGTGTGTGTGTGTTAGTATGTGTGAAGCATGACTCCGTGTGTTAGTATGTGTGTGTGTGTGTGAAGCGTGACTCAACACAACATGTGTTAGTATGTGTGTGTGTGTGAAGCAATACTCCGTATGTTAGTATGTGTGTGAAGCATGACTCCGTGTGTTAGTACCCTGTGTGTGTGTGTGTGAAGCGTGACTCCGTGTGTTAGTATGTGTGTGTGTGTGTGTGTGAAGCGTGACTCCGTGTGTTAGTATGTGTGTGTGTGTGTGTGTGTGACCAGCGTGACTCCGTGTGTTAGTATGTGTGTGTGTGTGTGTGTGTGAAGCGTGACTCCGTGTGTTAGTATGTGTGTTTATGTATGTATACAGTGGGGCAAAAAAGTATTTAGTCAGCCACCAATTGTGCAAGTTCTCCCACTTAAAAGATGAGAGGCCTGTAATTTTCATCATAGGTACACTTCAACTATGACAGACAAAATGAGCTAAAAAATAAATAAATCCAGAAAATCACATTGTATGATTTTTAATGAATTAATCTGCAAATTATGGTGGAAAAATAAGTATTTGGTCACCTACAAACAAGCAAGATTTCTGGCTCTCACAGACCTGTAACTTCTTCTTTAAGGGCTCCTCTGTCCTCCACTCGTTACCTGTATTAATGGCACCTGTTTGAACTTGTTATCAGTATAAAAGACACCTGTCCACAACCTCAAACAGTCACACTCCAAACTCCACTATGGCCAAGACCAAAGAGCTGTCAAAGGACACCAGAAACAAAATTGTAGACCTGCACCAGGCTAGGAAAACCGAATCGGCAATAGGTAAGCAGCTTGGTTTGAAGAAATCAACTGTGAGAGCAATTATTAGGAAATGGAAGACATACAAGACCACTGATAATCTCCCTCAATCTGGGGCTCCACGCAAGATCTCACCCCGTGGGGTCAAAATGATCACAAGAATGGTGAGCAAAAATCCCAGAACCACACGGGGGGACCTAGTGAATGACCTGCAGAGAGCTGGGACCAAAGTAACAAAGCCTACCATCAGTAACACACTACGCCGCCAGGCGTAGTGCAGTGCCAGACGTGTCCCCCTGCTTAAACCAGTACATGTCCAGGCCCGTCTGAAGTTTGCTAGAGAATTTGGATGATCCAGAGGAAGATTGGGAGAATTTCATCTGACCATATGACACCAAAATATAATTTTTCGGTAAAAACTCAACTCAGAATGCTGAGTTGCATCCAAAGAACACCATACCTACTGTGAAGCATGGGGGTGGAAACATCATGCTTTGGGGCTGTTTTTCTGCAAAGGGACCAGGACGACTGATCCGTGTAAAGGAAAGAATAAATGGAGCCATGTATCGTGAGATTTTGAGTGAAAACCTCCTTCCATCAGCAAGGGCATTGAAGATGAAACGTGGCTGGGTCTTTCAGCATGACAATGATCCCAAACACACCGCCCGGGCAATCTCAAGGAGTGGCTTCGTAAGAAGCATTTCAAGGTCCTGGAGCCTTTCTCCAGACCTCAGACCCATAGAAAATCTTTGGAGGAGTTGAAAGTCCATGTTGCTTAGCAACAGCCCCAAAACATCACTGCTCTAGAGGAGATCTGCATGGAGGAATGGGCCAAAATACCAGCAACAGTGTGTGAAAACCTTGTGAAGACTTACAGAAAATATTTGACCTCTGTCATTGCCAACAAAGGGTATATAACAAAGTATTGAGATAAACTTTTGTTATTGACCAAATACTTATTTTCCACCATCATTTTCAAATAAATTCATTAAAAATCTATAATGTTATTTTCTAGATTTTTTTTTCCCTCATTTTGTCTGCCATAGTTGAAGTGTACCTATGATTAAAATTACAGGCCTCTCATCTTTTTAAGTGGGAGAATTTGCACAATTGGTGGCTGACTAAATATTTTTTTGCCACTGTATGTGTGTGTGAAGCGTGCCTCCGTGTGTTAGTGTGTGTGTGTGTGTGTGTATATGTGTGTGTGTGTTACTGTGTGTGTGTGTGTGTGTATGTATGTGTGTGAAGTGTGTGTTAGTGTGTGTTAGGGAGGGACGTGAGGCAGTATGTATGTATGTGTGTGTGTGTATATATGTGTGTGTATGTGTAAGCGTGACTCCGTGTGTGTATGTATATGTGTGTTAGTGTGTGAAGTGTGACTCCGTGTGTTAGTGTGTGTGTATGAAGTGTGACTCCGTGTGTTAGCGTGTGTGTGAAGTATCCGTGTGTTAGTGTGTGTGAAGTGTGACTCCGTGTGTTAGTGTGTGTGTGTGTGACTGTGTGTTAAGTGTGACTCCGTGTGTTTGCGTGTGTGTGAAGTGTGACTCCGTGTGTTAGTGTGTTTGTGTAGCGTGACTCCGTGTGTTTGTATGTGTGTGAAAGTGTGACTCCGTGTGTTAGTATGTTTGTGTGTGACTGTGTGTTTGCGTGTGTGTAGCGTGACTCCGTGTGTTAGTGTGTGTGTGAAGTGTGACTCCGTGTGTTAGTGTGTTTGTGAAGCGTGACTCCGTGTGTTAATGTTTGTGTGAAGCGTGACTCCGTGTGTTAGTGTGTGTGTGTAGCGTGACTCCGTGTGTTAGTGTGTTGTGTAAGCGTGACTCCGTGTGTTAGCGTGTGTGTGATATGACTGTGTGTGTGTGTTTGTGTAGCGTGACTCCGTGTGTTTGCGTGTGTGTGAAGTGTGACTCCGTGTGTTAGTGTGTTTGTGTAGCGTGACTGTGTGTTAGTGTGTTTGTGTCAGCGTGACTCCGTGTGTTAGTGTGTTTGTGTAGTGACTCAACTGTGTTTGTGTGTGTGTGAAGTGTGACTCCGTGTGTTAGTATGTTTGTGTATGTGACTCCGTGTGTTAGTGTGTTTTGTGTCAGCGTGACTCCGTGTGTTAGTGTGTTTGTGTAATGATCCGTGTGTTAGTGTGTTTGTGTAGCGTGACTCCGTGTGTTAATGTGTTTGTGTAGCGTGACTCCGTGTGTGTGAAATGTGTGTCCAGTGTCCCTGTGTGTATGTGTGTGTAAGTGTGACTCCGTGTGTTAGTGTGTGTGAAGTGTGACTCGTGTGTTAGTGTGTGTGTTAGGGAGGACGTGAGGCAGGCAGTATGTATGTATGTATGTAACTATGTATGTATGCATGTGTGAATCGTGACTCCCTGTGTTAGTATGTATGTTTGTGTGTGTGAAGCGTGACTGTGTGTTAATATGTGTGTGTGTATGTGTGTGATGTGTGTTAATATGTGTGTGTGAAGCGTGACTCCCTGTGTTAGTATATGTGTGTGTGTGTGTGTGTGTGTGTGTCTCTTTCTCACCAGTCCCGTTGGCCTCTGGGAAAGTAGAGACATCACTGAGGTTGTACTGCAGGGTAAGGTTAGCGACACTGTACAGACTGACGTTGGATGAAAAGCTGAGGCCCAGGGAGTGGCCATCCCGAACAACGCCACGAGCGAGGGGAAGCATGGCCGTCACCCCCACACGAGCTGGCCACACCCACCACCGCCGAACCTGGGAGGGGCACCACCACCGTACGCTGGAGTGAAGAAGAAGTTTGTACATTTAAAAACATGTTCAGGATAGTATCGTTGGCCCAAACTCACACAATGTCCAGGGAAGAGAGACTTATGTTCAGGACATTATCAAAAGTATAATCTGTGTTTCTCTAAGCCGGAGAGGATTGTGGGGGATGTAGTTTACCGTGCCGTTGGCTGTGTCATAGGTGATGGAGAAAGGGCGGAGAGTTCCTGTTTTTGCAGGTGGAAAACCTTGTCACCTTCAGAGTGACCTGAGACTGGACTACAGTCACACAACCTGGGAAAACATCATCATCACATCATCATCATCATCATCCTATAACCCTGACTGACTGACTACAGTCACAACCTGGGAATGACATCATCATCACCATTATCATCACCATTATCATCATCATCATCATCATGGGTCCTGTGGGCTCAGTCGCATGGCGCTTTTGCAACCCAAGCGTCGTGGATCCCTGCTGGGGCCACCCATATGTAAAAGTAGTGGCCCCAGCCGACTTGTAATTTGGACAAAAGCGTCTGTTATGGGATATATTTTATTTTTAATTTAATCATTATAACCCTGACTGACTGGACTACAGTCACAACCTGGAGAGTTCATCATCATCACTATAACCCTGACTGACTGGACTACAGTCACAACCTGGGAGACATCATCATCACCATTATCATCACCATTATCATCATCATCATCATCATTATAACCCTGACTGACTGGACTACAGTCACAACCTGGAGAGACACCATCATCATCACTATAACCCTGACTGACTGGACTACAGTCACACAACCTGGGAGAGACATCATCATCACTATAACCCTGACTGACTGGACTACAGTCACACAACCTGGGAGAGACACCAACCTGGACTACAGTCACAACCTGGGAGAGACATCACCACCATCATCATCACTATAACCCTGACTGACTGGACTACAGTCACACAACCTGGGAGACATCATCATCATCACTATAACCCTGACTGACTGGACTACAGTCACACAACCTGGGAGAGACACCATCATCATTTAACCTGACTGACTGGACTACAGTCACACAACCTGGGAGTGACACCATCATCATCATCACTATAACCCTGACTGACTGGACTACAGTGTTAACACAACCTGGGAGAGACACCATCATCATCACTATAACCCTGACTGACTGGACTACAGTCACACAACCTGGGAGAGACACCATCATCATCACTATAACCCTGACTGACTGGACTACAGTCACACAACCTGGGAGAGACACCATCATCATCATCATCATCATCATCACTATAACCCTGACTGACTGGACTACACACAACCTGGGAGAGACATCATCATCACTATAACCCTGACTGACTGGACTACAGTCACACAACCTGGGAGAGACATCATCATCATCATCATCATCACTATAACCCTGACTGACTGGACTACAGTCACACAACCTGGGAGAGACACCATCATCATCATCACTATAACCCTGACTGACTGGACTACAGTCACACAACCTGGGAGAGACATCATCATCATCATCATCATCACTATAACCCTGACTGACTGGACTACAGTCACACAACCTGGGAGAGACACCATCATCATCATCACTATAACCCTGACTGACTGGACTACAGTCACACAACCTGGGAGAGACATCATCATCATCATCATCATCACTATAACCCTGACTGACTGGACTACAGTCACACAACCTGGGAGAGACACCATCATCATCATCACTATAACCCTGACTGACTGGACTACAGTCACACAACCTGGAGAGAGACATCATCATCATCATCATCATCACTATAACCCTGACTGACTGGACGACAGTCACACAACCTGGAGAGACATCATCATCATCACTATAACCCTGACTGACTGGACTACAGTCACACAACCTGGGAGAGACACCACCATCATCATCATCATCATCATCACTATAACCCTGACTGACTGGACTACAGTCACACAACCTGGGAGAGACACCATCATCACCACCATCAGCAGCACCATCACTTGAGAACCAACCTGAGTCGTATTATCAAAAACAGTACAGTATGACGATAGGCAGAAACTACTTCTCCAATAGAAACCCATGGTCACGCTTCTAAGTGTGAAACACGTTTATCTGTTGTAACGGTCGTCTCGTGCCAAACCGCACATGTGCATGCCGTCAAATCAAAGACTCTCCTTTAATATTAAGTTGTTTTTTAGGAAAATAAAACGTTTTTTTTTGCTCTCATGAGGTTGGAGTGTTGGGGATTATTCCATGTTTAAGGCCCAGTTCACTGTCAACAGTGGCAAAGTGTTTCTCCAAAATGGCCGCCAAGTCACCTGACCGCTCACCTGACACATCAGGTGGTCACCAGCTGACCATATTAAAGATGGCCACCATACACCAGACATTGTTTGGTAGCCATCAGAGAACTCTCCAGTATGCCTTCTTGACAAAGCGAGTGTTATGTGTCCTGTGCTATATTAAGGACATTATTGTAATTATTATTATTATTATTATTATATACATTATTATTATTGACAAGATTGTAGAACCCATGTTGTTTGATAATTTTAACCGGTAGCCTTTCAGCATATGGTTTGCTCGGGCCCATTCAGGTATGTATTGACCCAAGGACCACGTGTTGTGGTTCACATTATGCTACTTATGGTCCTTTATGTTTAGTGTATATGTATATATATTTATGAGATGAGACAGGGACTCAGGTTACATATCAATCGAGATAGACAGATAAGCGATTTCACAGCCAGAACCCTCACGTCCACAACGCGATGCAGAACCCTCACGTCCACAACGCGATGCAGAACCCTCACGTCCACAACGCGATCCAGAACCCTCACGTCCTCAACGCGATCCAGAACCCTCACGTCCTCAACGCGATCCAGAACCCTCACGTCCTCAACGCGATCCAGAACCCTCACGTCCACAACGCGATCCAGAACCCTCACGTCCTCAACGTGATCCAGAACCCTCACGTCCACAGCTGAGAAGCATCGTCTTCTGTCCGTACGACCAGAATAAGTTCTCGTAGTTCAGTTCCAAGCATGAGAGGAGTTCTAGAATGTTTCCCGTGATGATGTAACGACAGTGCAGATGTATAACTGCCAGGTCCCTCCCTCCTCCTTCACATGTACCATTACCAAACCCCTGTATTACCAACCCTTTAGTCTGGCACACAGCCTACTACAGACTATTAATACCTGCTCTGTGTTCCAAATGGCATACCCTATATAGTGCACTATTCAGACTCATTTACACCTGCTGGCTACCACAACGGACACAGAGGTCGAGGGGTTAAATATGTGTCTACCGACATACTGTTAAAGGTCAGGTTATTAGTGTGTGGCTAAGTTGTGCCTGACCAGAGGGCGTGGGCGTGCCTCAATAGTCGAGACGGGCTTCCTTTCTCTCCTCAGAGGATCAATTCATCCAAATCAGCACTTGTGTTCAGACAGAATGAATGTCAGATGAACTAAGGGTACATTCTAAATGACACCCTATATAGTGCACTACTTTTGACCAGGACTATTTTTGAGCAGCCCTATAGGCCCTGGTTAAAAGTAGTGCACTAACCCCTATAGGCCCTGGTTAAAGGTAGTGCACTACATTAGGAATAGGGTGCCACTTAAGACGCACACCTGTCTATCTAATATGAGGTCATCAGCTTCCAGAGCAAGGGAGCCTGACGAGGCCTGATGCTGGCTCTGGTTTCTTTAATTACTGGAATTGATTTGGCCAAGTGCATCTGCTTCTCTCTGTTCAGTGCGCTTTCTGCTTATGCAGTGGTCTCTGCTCAGTTTGGCAGCTGCGCGACTGAGAGGGAGAAGCCTGTGTGCATCGCGATTTACTGGATCTTTTTTTCTGCAGTTTTAATTTAAGATCACTCCGCGACCAACGCGACGCAGCGCTGTAGTTCAGCGGCAGATGACGCGCCGTCATCCAATGACTTGGTATTCTCACTCGCCAGCTGTCATCAAAATAATGTAGTCAAGCTTGCCATAAATTCTGACTGAGCTCAATTGTCATAAAACACATATACAGCGATGAGTTTCTCTCTCTTTCATACAAACTTATAACGAGGAGCACCCACAATGTATTTTGTGTGTGAAAGTGCTTAGTAATGAGTGTCGCATAAGGAACAAATTAATTAAACGACATGTCCTGACCAAACATCCACAGCATGATGGTAAACCCAGGGAGGTCTTTCAGAGCAGGGCTGAATGCTTCAGGAAACATTGCTTCGACAGTGGAAAGGTCAGCTAGCAAGACATTGTTGTCATTTTATAAGAGGTGATGATAAGCCGAAATATGGGAGTACTAACTAACTAACTCTCATAGTAGTAGATGTGAGTTTCTCTTTCAAACAATCCCCTGGCATTGTACACGGCTAATAGCTAACATTCGCCAAAGCAAGCTAGTTAGCTACTGATAGTGCAACCCTAAGTAACAGTAAAGATGAAGACAACTCATCATTTTGATTCTTTACTGGAATAAACTGAGTGAAGCAAGACGCTGTTTGAGGCAAACCCACACACAGTTCTGGGTTGCTCAACTACAGCAGGAAGCAGTCTCCTGCCTGACTGAGAAAGCAGTAGATGTTCTGGTCCGGTTTGGCACCACATACTGATGTGAGTCAGGGTTCTCAACTCTGGCTTACTTAAAAAACAAGTACATATACAGTTTCAAGGCTGAGAATGATTACTGTCTAAAAACAGAGCCCAGAATAGACATGTTGCTGTTAAAATACATATTTTATATTCTGAACTGGAATAAACTGATTGATCACATCACACAGATATAGACTAGAAAAGGACTGTGTGTGTGTGTTTTCTGGTCTATACATGTGTGATGTGATCAATCAGTTTATTCCAGTTCAGAATAAAACATGACTTGAATTTTAACAGCAACAGTTCCAACCTAGACTTTCAACAATAATTTCTTCAGTAAGATGTACGGTAGGCCTGATCATTTGTACAGTAAGATGTACCGTAGGCCTGATCATTTCTACAGTAAGATGTACAGTAGGCCTGATCATTTCTACAGTAAGATGTACCGTAGGCCTGATCATTTCTACAGTAAGATGTACAGTAGGCCTGATCATTTCTACAGTAAGATGTACCGTAGGCCTGATCATTTCTACAGTAAGATGTACCGTAGGCCTGATCATTTCTACAGTAAGATGTACAGTAGGCCTGATCATTTCTACAGTAAGATGTACGGTAGGCCTGATCATTTGTACAGTAAGATGTACCGTAGGCCTGATCATTTGTACAGTAAGATGTACGGTAGGCCTGATCATTTGTACAGTAAGATGTACCGTAGGCCTGATCATTTGTACAGTAAGATGTACGGTAGGCCTGATCATTTCTACAGTAAGATGTACCGTAGGCCTGATCATTTGTACAGTAAGATGTACCGTAGGCCTGATCATTTCTACAGTAAGATGTACAGTAGGCCTGATCATTTCTACAGTAAGATGTACCGTAGGCCTGATCATTTCTACAGTAAGATGTACAGTAGGCCTGATCATTTCTACAGTAAGATGTACCGTAGGCCTGATCATTTCTACAGTAAGATGTACAGTAGGCCTGATCATTTCTACAGTAAGATGTACCGTAGGCCTGATCATTTCTACAGTAAGATGTACAGTAGGCCTGATCATTTCTACAGTAAGATGTACCGTAGGCCTGATCATTTCTACAGTAAGATGTACCGTAGGCCTGATCATTTCTACAGTAAGATGTACCGTAGGCCTGATCATTTCTACAGTAAGATGTACAGTAGGCCTGATCATTTCTACAGTAAGATGTACCGTAGGCCTGATCATTTCTACAGTAAGATGTACCGTAGGCCTGATCATTTCTACAGTAAGATGTACCGTAGGCCTGATCATTTCTACAGTAAGATGTACCGTAGGCCTGATCATTTCTACAGTAAGATGTACGGTAGGCCTGATCATTTGTACAGTAAGATGTACGGTAGGCCTGATCATTTGTACAGTAAGATGTACGGTAGGCCTGATCATTTCTACAGTAAGATGTACCGTAGGCCTGATCATTTCTACAGTAAGATGTACCGTAGGCCTGATCATTTCTACAGTAAGATGTACGGTAGGCCTGATCATTTCTACAGTAAGATGTACCGTAGGCCTGATCATTTCTACAGTAAGATGTACCGTAGGCCTGATCATTTCTACAGTAAGATGTACGGTAGGCCTGATCATTTGTACAGTAAGATGTACGGTAGGCCTGATCATTTGTACAGTAAGATGTACGGTAGGCCTGATCCTTTTTCATCTTCATCTGTACTGTTACTTAGGGTTGCACTCAGAAAGCCAGTCTGTTCTGCATCTGTGTGATGTGATCAATCAGTTTGCTCCAGTTCAGAATGAAAATTATTTATTGAATTTTAACAGCAACAGTTCCAACCTAGACAGATGTGTGTTTTAATGGTGTTTGTCTATATTGCATTTATATTAGGCATAATGGCAATGAAATGTACCGATATTTATGTATAGTTGCATATTTTCCTAAGCTTGGGTCCCAGGAAAACAGAATTTAGTGGGTTATTAATGTCTATTAATTATCTGGCCTGGTTGAGAGCAGAGCAACAGGCCCTGCTGTGCCTCATGCACCAGTGTGATGATGACTCAGGGAGTTTTACTCCAGTAGTTGAACATGACCCTGCCTGCCTCACATCCTCCCTAACACACACACCACACACAGATAGCAAAACAGACAACACTGAAACAAAGAGCAACCACACTGGAACACTATAATACTGTTTCCACAGCAGTAGAGAGAAGAGGTGTGACTCAACACTATAATCACAGGTTGACTACAACACACACATTACCAACCCGATTCCAGTTCTTATGTAGGCCTGGATCTTATCACTATTAAATACAAAATAAAGGCAAGGGACACTGTTTCAAATGTCAATGAACCTGTGACCTGGCCCGTGAATAGTAGCACAGCACACAAACTTTCCACAAAACAGTAGAAAAAAAAATCCAGACCACAACTACATTAGGCCTATAGCTTATAGTCGGTTGACTTGACAGTGCTGTGACAAGACATCTGTGTGTTTGTGTCTCTCAGTATGAGCGGCCAGCTAATGGTCGGTCATAGAGGCTCCAGTGTTTCAACACACAAAGCACCTCTACGGTCACGTGAAGCGTTCCCGGAACAATGGGTTGACAGAGAGACAGACGCGCTGTTGATTTTAGGAAAACAAAATGCCCGTTTGTCTGATCCCATTTGATTCACTTGACCTTCTACTGTCAGTCACACAACATGTCCTGGACATCATGACGAAATCAACATGTGTACAAATACGACAGAGAGAAAAAAAATAACATTACACCGAAACGTCCATAAATAAAACGTATATCCAAAAACATAAAAGAATATGCTTTATGTCATAGGCCCCTATATAATTATTTATGTCTAACTTCCTTATGCCGAATTAACAAATCACCATACTACACGATAATATAACACTAGCGGAGATTATGACGTCGTTTCACTTCCCCCTCCGTCTCAGTAACCGTCCTCGATCGACCACCACTATAATAAACACTTACCAAGAATCGCAAAGCAGGCGAGCCCGACAAGGAATGGACATGTTCGAGTCATGTTTCAAGTCCAGAGTTCAGTTTAACGGATAGCACACACCGCTTGTCCAAAGCAGCTGTCCAGGCAGTGCAACAACAACCCCGAAAAGTAAAGGTCGACCTTCCTTTTCCTGTTATTCTGTCCCCTTTTATATGGCGGTTATTTAATATTTTTTCATATTCTTGGTCCTGTTTTCGGAGCAGGTTGCAGAAGTCGGACAGTATCGCTCCCTTTCATGTCATTAATACCAGGAGGGAACGTCCAGTCACGTGAACCAAGCTTTAGAACCACCCAGCACTGTCACGTGAGGCAGCCAGCGACACCCTCTTTTTACAGCCCGATGGCGACCGACACCTCCCCTCCCTGACACGACTCAGTACTGTGCTACTACTGGAAAACCCTGCTCAAATCAGAATCTACTGTAAAATACTGTATCATAGAATGTGTTATTTCGTTTTGGATATTTGAAAACGTCAGCTAAAAACAACAGCTATTTATTGACCCAAAGGGAGGCCCCTAGCAACCCTAAAAAGGAAAAAAAAAAACATATGTACATAGCAGATAAACAAGTACTAATGATCTAGTAGATGTATGTGTTTTATGTTGCGTTAACTATGTATACTGCTGTCTTGGCTCACTTGGAAAATATGTCGATGTGACCCGTCTGGTTAAATAAAGGATGGTGGCCAATGTTTTATAACTGGTCTGTGATCTATGTGGAGAGAGAGTCTTCAGTCTTATAGTAAAGAGGAAAGGCAGACAGCAGTAGTCAGTCTTATAGTAGAGAGGAAAGGCAGACAGCAGTAGTCAGTCTTATAGTAGAGAGGAAAGGCAGACAGCAGTAGTCAGTCTTATAGTAAAGAGGAAAGGCAGACAGCAGTAGTCAGTCTTATAGTAAAGAGGAAAGGCAGACAGCAGTAGTCAGTCTTATAGTAGAGAGGAAAGGCAGACAGCAGTAGCCAGTCTTATAGTAAAGAGGAAAGGCAGACAGCAGTAGCCAGTCTTATAGTAGAGAGGAAAGGCAGACAGCAGTAGTCAGTCTTATAGTAGAGAGGAAAGGCAGACAGCAGTAGCCAGTCTTATAGTAGAGAGGAAAGGCAGACAGCAGTAGCCAGTCTTATAGTAAAGAGGAAAGGCAGACAGCAGTAGCCAGTCTTATAGTAGAGAGGAAAGGCAGACAGCAGTAGCCAGTCTTATAGTAAAGAGGAACGGCAGACAGCAGTAGTCAGTCTTATAGTAAAGAGGAAAGGCAGACAGCAGTAGTCAGTCATATAGTAGAGAGGAACGGCAGACAGCAGTAGTCAGTCTTATAGTAGAGAGGAAAGGCAGACAGCAGTAGTCAGTCTTACAGTAAAGAGAAAGGAGTAAGTCTTATAGTAGAGAGGAACGGCAGACAGCAGTAGTCAGTCTTATAGTAAAGAGGAAAGGCAGACAGCAGTAGTCAGTCCTTATAGTAAAGAGGAAAGGCAGACAGCAGTAGTCAGTCTTATAGTAAAGAGGAAAGGCAGACAGCAGTAGTCAGTCTTATAGTAAAGAGGAGACAGCAGTAGTCAGTCCTATAGTAAAGAGGAAAGGCAGACAGCAGTAGTCAGTCTTATAGTAAAGAGGAACGGCAGACAGCAGTAGTCAGTCTTATAGTAGAGAGGAAAGGCAGACAGCAGTAGTCAGTCTTACAGTAAAGAGGAAAGGCAGACAGCAGTAGTCAGTCTTATAGTAGAGAGGAACGGCAGACAGCAGTAGTCAGTCTTATAGTAAAGAGGAAAGGCAGACAGCAGTAGTCAGTCCTATAGTAAAGAGGAAAGGCAGACAGCAGTAGTCAGTCTTATAGTAAAGAGGAAAGGCAGACAGCAGTAGTCAGTCTTATAGTAGAGAGGAACGGCAGACAGCAGTAGTCAGTCTTATAGTAAAGAGGAAAGGCAGACAGCAGTAGTCAGTCTTATAGTAGAGAGGAACGGCAGACAGCAGTAGTCAGTCATATAGTAGAGAGGAACGGCAGACAGCAGTAGTCAGTCTTATAGTAAAGAGGAACGGCAGACAGCAGTAGTCAGTCCTATAGTAAAGAGGAAA
Source organism: Oncorhynchus masou masou (assembly GCF_036934945.1). NCBI lineage: Eukaryota > Metazoa > Chordata > Actinopteri > Salmoniformes > Salmonidae > Oncorhynchus > Oncorhynchus masou. The sequence continues at coordinate 54,226 of NW_027005592.1, read as the reverse complement.
GGCAGACAGCAGTAGTCAGTCTTATAGTAGAGAGGAACGGCAGACAGCAGTAGTCAGTCATATAGTAGAGAGGAACGGCAGACAGCAGTAGTCAGTCTTATAGTAAAGAGGAACGGCAGACAGCAGTAGTCAGTCTTATAGTAAAGAGGAAAGGCAGACAGCAGTAGTCAGAGTCTTATAGTAAAGAGGAAAGGCAGACAGCAGTAGTCAGTCTTATAGTAAAGAGGAACGGCAGACAGCAGTAGTTAGTGTCTTATAGTAAAGAGGAAAGGCAGACAGCAGTAGTTAGTGTCTTATAGTAGAGAGGAAAGGCATACAGCAGTAGTTAGTGTCTTATAGTAAAGAGGAAAGGCAGACAGCAGTAGTTAGTGTCTTATAGTAAAGAGGAAAGGCAGACAGCAGTAGTCAGTCTTATAGTAAAGAGGAAAGGCAGACAGCAGTAGTCAGTCTTATAGTAGAGAGGAACGGCAGACAGCAGTAGTCAGTCTTATAGTAGAGAGGAAAGACAGACAGCAGTAGTCAGTCTTATAGTAGAGAGGAAAGACAGACAGCAGTAGTCAGTCTTACAGTAAAGAGGAAAGGCAGACAGCAGTAGTCAGTCTTATAGTAAAGAGGAAAGGCAGACAGCAGTAGTCGTGTCTTATAGTAGAGAGGAACGGCAGTGAGACTGAGCCATGTGAGGAGCCAGGTCAGGGAAGAGTACCGCCCTGGGCAGTCAGCTGACTATTTCGGTGTTTCAAATGGCACCCTATTCCCTATATTGTGCACTACTTTTGACCAGAGCACTATGGATCCTATGGACTCTGTTCAAACGTAGTGCACTATATAGGGTGTCATTTGGGGTGTATACCAACTCTCTCTCTCTCTGGCAATTGACAAGGGGGTTCCGGAACCTGGGAAGGAATGAGTGAAGCCATGAATACCTGGACTTCCAGTAGTACTGTTACTCTGACCTTTATCACTACAACACTACATAGTTTTATGTTGACCTCTTATCACAGCACCCTATTCCCTATAGGGGCTCTGGTGAAAAGTAGTGCACTAAATAGGGACTAAGCTGCCGTTTGGGATATAGGCAATATCAAGGCGAGATTTGAGACAACTGGTGCCTCGCTTTCAGTTAGACTTTATCTCGTCTTCATCCGTCTATTCCAGGGATCATCAACTAGATTCAGATGTGGGTTGATAATAAAAACATTTGTAGACTGCAATTTGACAGTAAAAAGCCCAAACATATTTATTTCAAATCAAATTTTATTTGCCACCTGCGCCGAATACAACTGGTGTAGACTTCACTGTGAAATGCTTGATTACAAGCCCCTAACCAACAACGCAGTTTAAAAATAATGGTAACAAGAGGAATGAAACACAATGGAGCTATATACAGGAGTACCAGATCAATGTGGAGCTCCATACAGGAAGTACCAGATCAATGTGGAGCTCCATACAGGAAGTACCAGATCAATGTGGACCTCCATTCAGGAAATACCAGCTCAATGTGGAGCTCCATACAGGAAGTACCAGATCAATGTGGAGCTACATACAGGAAGTACCAGATCAATGTGGAGCTATATACAGGAAGTACCAGATCAATGTGGAGCTCCATACAGGAAGTACCAGATCAACGTGGAGCTATATAAAGGAAGTACCAGATCAATGTGCAGAGGTACGAGCTATTTGAGGTAGATATGTACATGAAGGCAGGTTAAGTGACAAGGCATCATAGATAATAAGATTGAAATGTGTGTGTTCTGTGTGTGCGGGTTTTATTTGACCAAAACAACATGGTTGATTTCTTTAGGGATCCTAGCCAGTAAGGTTGATTTCTTTAGGCGTCCTGGCCAGTAAGGTTGATTTCTTCAGGGGTCCTGGCCAGTAAGGTTGATTTCTTTAGGGGTCCTAGCCAGTAAGGTTGATTTCTTCAGGGGTCCTGGCCAGTAAGGTTGATTTCTTTAGGGGTCCTAGCCAGTAAGGTTGATTTCTTCAGGGGTCATGGCCAGTAAGGTTGATTTCTTCAGGGGTCCTGGCCAGTAAGGTTGATTTCTTTAGGGGTCCTGGCCAGTAAGGTTGATTTCTTCAGGGGTCCTGGCCAGTAAGGTTGATTTCTTTAGAGGTCCTGGTCAGTAAGGTTGATAAGAATGTAGGGGTGGTGGTGTGAAGAGGACTACTCTAAACGCAACACTTACAAGCAGCAGCAGCTCCTCTGACTCATCACTAAGCCACATACATCCTGCTCTGTTGGGAGGAGTGGAGGGGCAGCCTCGCTGAAGATGAGAACCGCAATAGTTTAAAATACTTTGCTTTTCTGTACTTGTGAAATCATTTTATTATTCAAATAGCTAACTGCTGGTAAACAGACTTAGTTTTGGTTGAGATGGAGAGGAGACCAGAGGAAGCCACTTCAGACACACACAGGGATGAGGAGAGGTTTGGGGGGGGGGGGAGAGGTGATTCCACAATAGCTCGCCAAAAAGAGACAAGCTGGGACCAGAACCTCTGACATCACAGGCCAATCACACTCCTCCTACTGCAGCAAGGATCATTTGTTTCTGAGGAATGACTTCACAGGCAGAATTACTCCCCCTGGCCTAGAGCCATGCCCCGTCCGCCTGGCCTAGAGCCGTGCCCCGTCCGCCTGTAGCCTGGCCTAGAGCCGTGCCCCGTCCGCCTGGCCTAGAGCCGTGCCCCGTCCGCCTGGCCTAGAGCCGTGCCCCGTCCGCCTGGCCTAGAGCCGTGCCCCGTCCGCCTGGCCTAGAGCCGTGCCCCGTCCGCCTGTAGCCTGGCCTAGAGCCATGCCCCGTCCGCCTGGCCTAGAGCCATGCCCCGTCCGCCTGTAGCCTGGCCTAGAGCCATGCCCCGCCCGCCTGGCCTAGAGCCGTGCCCCGTCCGCCTGTAGCCTGGCCTAGAGCCATGCCCCGTCCGCCTGGCCTAGAGCCGTGCCCCGTCCGCCTGTAGCCTGGCCTAGAGCCATGCCCCGTCCGCCTGTAGCCTGGCCTAGAGCAGTGCCCCGTCCGCCTGTAGCCTGGCCTAGAGCCTTGCCCCGTCCGCCTGTAGCCTGGCCTAGAGCCGTGCCCCGTCCGCCTGTAGCCTGGCCTAGAGCCATGCCCCGTCCGCCTGAAGCCTGGCCTAGAGCCATGCCCCGTCCGCCTGAAGCCTGGCCTAGAGCCATGCACCGTCAGCCTGTAGCCTGGCCTAGAGCCATGCACCGTCAGCCTGTAGCCTGGCCTAGAGCCGTGCACAGTCAGCCTGTAGCCTGGCCTAGAGCCGTGCACCGTCAGCCTGTAGCCTGGCCTAGAGCCGTGCACCGTCAGCCTGTAGCCTGGCCTAAAGCCGTGCCCAGTCAGCCTGTAGCCTGGCCTAAAGCCGTGCCCAGTCAGCCTGTAGCCTGGCCTAAAGCCGTGCCCCGTCAGCCTGTAGCCTGGCCTAAAGCCGTGCCCCGTCAGCCTGTAGCCTGGCCTAAAGCCGTGCACCGTCAGCCTGTAGCCTGGCCTAGAGCCGTGCACCGTCAGCCTGTAGCCTGGCCTAGAGCCGTGCACCGTCAGCCTGTAGCCTGGCCTAGAGCCGTGCACCGTCAGCCTGTAGCCTGGCCTAAAGCCGTGCCCCGTCAGCCTGTAGCCTGGCCTAAAGCCGTGCCCCGTCAGCCTGTAGCCTGGCCTAAAGCCGTGCCCCGTCAGCCTGTAGCCTGGCCTAGAGCCATGCACTGTCAGCCTGTAGCCTGGCCTAGAGTCATGCACTGTCAGCCTGGCCCTGTCAGCCTGTAGCCTGGCCTAGAGCCGTGCACTGTCAGCCTGTAGCCTGGCCTAGAGCCGTGCACTGTCAGCCTGTAGCCTGGCCTAGAGTCATGCCCTGTCAGCCTGTAGCCTGGCCTAGAGCCATGCACTGTCAGCCTGTAGCCTGGCCTAGAGCCATGCACTGTCAGCCTGTAGCCTGGCCTAGAGCCATGCACTGTCAGCCTGTAGCCTGGCCTAGAGTCATGCCCTGTCAGCCTGTAGCCTGGCCTAGAGCCATGCACTGTCAGCCTGTAGCCTGGCCTAGAGCCGTCATGTCAGCCTGTAGCCTGGCCTAGAGCCATGCCCTGTCAGCCTGTAGCCTGGCCTAGAGCCATGCACTGTCAGCCTGTAGCCTGGCCTAGAGCCATGCACTGTCAGCCTGTAGCCTGGCCTAGAGTCATGCCCTGTCAGCCTGTAGCCTGGCCTAGAGCCATGCACTGTCAGCCTGTAGCCTGGCCTAGAGCCATGCACTGTCAGCCTGTAGCCTGGCCTAGAGCCATGCACTGTCAGCCTGTAGCCTGGCACTGTCAGCCTGTAGCCTGGCCTAGAGTCATGCCCTGTCAGCCTGTAGCCTGGCCTAGAGTCATGCCCTGTCAGCCTGTAGCCTGGCCCTGTCAGCCTATAGCCTGGCCTAGAGCCATGCACTGTCAGCCTGTAGCCTGGCCCTGTCAGCCTATAGCCTGGCCTAGAGCCATGCACTGTCAGCCTGTAGCCTGGCACTGTCAGCCTGTAGCCTGGCCTAGAGTCATGCCCTGTCAGCCTGTAGCCTGGCCTAGAGTCATGCCCTGTCAGCCTGTAGCCTGGCCCTGTCAGCCTATAGCCTGGCCTAGAGCCATGCACTGTCAGCCTGTAGCCTGGCCCTGTCAGCCTATAGCCTGGCCTAGAGCCATGCACTGTCAGCCTGTAGCCTGGCCCTGTCAGCCTGTAGCCTGGCCTAGAGTCATGCCCTGTCAGCCTATAGCCTGGCCTAGAGTCATGCCCTGTCAGCCTATAGCCTGGCCTAGAGTCATGCCCTGTCAGCCTATAGCCTGGCCCTGTCAGCCTGTAGCCTGGCCTAGAGTCATGCCCTGTCAGCCTGTAGCTCCCTCCATAGACACACAGAAACATCATGTTGGTGAACACAGTTGAAAGGATTAACAGAGAAAACTTGAGATTCAGTCGAGGATTTCTTCTCACAGGGTCAACCAACTACTCAGTCACACCACTATGTTACACACAACTACTCAATCCATTTATGTTCACACCATGAATTAACTCTTCATTAAATATCAATTTATTAATGTTTCCTTTCTCTCTCTTACAAAGAATACAATCTGGTCTACAAAATTCAGAGCGTGGAAAGTGTTGGTCAAAATACAGGAGAGAGTGTCCCCCGACCCAAAAGCATCCCTCCCCTCGTCACTCCTTGTAATCGGTATCCATGTGAACCCCCCCCCCCCCCCCCCCCCAACCTGTTCCTGTACCCTGTCTGACAACACTGCCACAGTGTTACCCCAGGCCGGTACATGTTGTTATCTCACAGAAACAACCTGAATAATCAACAGGAGCTAAACTACAGTGGAACTGAGACGGAGACAGATGTGGACAGACCCCTCCCCCTCCCAAAACAACACATTTGAGAAAGTTCTACGTTGTTCTCGTTGTTAGCGTCGTCAGCGGATGATGTGTGCCGGCCGGCCTTCCACCCACCAGACAGACTCCTCCAGCCCCAGGACACAGCCTGCTCTGAGTCCCCCAATGAGGGTGGTGTTGGACCAGGTTGGGCTCTGGCCTCCAGACTGGCCCTCTCAGAGCTGGCCCCAGAAGCAGGGGGGGGGCAGTGAGGGGGTGGAGCAGTTCAAGGAGAGATGGGGCTATATCAGGGCCAGCTGATTCTGACTCGCTGAGCCCACTGGCAGGGCACCGGAGGGGTGGAGGAGGCACCCCCCTCAGGCCACATAGTGGTACTGGTTGGGACTCTCCTTGTCTCTCTCCATGTAGTCTCTGTCAATCAGCGACTCAATCCGCTTCTTCAGGTCTCCAGGCTGAGGAGAGAACACACAGAGGAATGAACACACACAGAGGAATGAACACACACAGAGGAATGAACACACACAGAGGAATGAACACACACAGAGCAGAGAGAGAGAACACACACAGAGCAGAGAGAGAGAACACACACAGAGCAGAGAGAGAGAACACACAGAGCAGAGAGAGAGAACACACAGAGGAGAGAAAACACACAGAGAGAGAAAACACACAGAGAGAGAAAACACACAGAGGAGAGAGAAAACACACAGAGGAGAGAGAACACACAGAGGAGAGAGAACACACAGAGGAGAGAGAACACACAGAGGAGAGAGAACACACAGAGGAATGGCACTGAAGGGCATATGCAGCTTAGAGCTGAGGGTGTACAGTGCAGTTTACTTGATGTGAATGACTGTTTGATGTGACTATATTTCAGGGTAGGAAAAAAGAACAAAAGCAACGAGAGAGAGAGAGAGAGAGACAGAGAGAGAGAGAGAGAGAGAGACAGAGAGAGAGACAGAGACAGAGAGAGAGACAGAGAGAGACAGAGAGAGAGACAGAGAGAGAGACAGAGAGAGAGAGAGAGAGAGAGACAGAGAGAGAGAGAGAGAGAGAGAGACAGAGAGAGAGACAGAGAGAGAGACAGAGAGAGAGACAGAGACAGAGAGAGAGACAGAGAGAGAGACAGAGAGAGAGACAGAGAGAGAGACAGAGAGAGAGACAGAGAGAGAGACAGAGAGAGAGACAGAGACAGAGAGAGAGAGACAGAGACAGAGAGAGAGAGAGAGAGAGAGAGAGAGACAGAGAGAGAGACAGAGAGAGAGACAGAGACAGAGACAGAGAGAGAGAGAGAGAGAGAGAGAGAGAGAGAGAGAGAGAGAGAAAATGAAAGAGTACCTTGACGGGGAACTTGAGCTGGTTGTATAATTCCGACACCAACAGGTTGTGGCCCAGGGTTTTCCTCATCTTCATGATGCGGACAACGGCCGCGTCGATCTGGTACTGTCTGTCCTGAAACACACGCTCTGTGGTGCTCACCTGCTCCTCTACCTGGACACACACACACACAGAAACATCAACACACGCTCTGTGGTGGTCACCTGCTCCTCTACCTGGACACACACACACAGAAACATCAACACACGCTCTGTGGTGGTCACCTGCTCCTCTACCTGGACACACACACACAGAAACATCAACACACGCTCTGTGGTGCTCACCTGCTCCTCTACCTGGACACACACACACAGAAACATCAACACACGCTCTGTGGTGGTCACCTGCTCCTCTACCTGGACACACACACACAGAAACATCAACACACGCTCTGTCTGTGGTGTTCACCTGCTCTTCAACCTGGACACACACACACAGAAACATCAACACACGCTCTGTCTGTGGTCACCTGCTCTTCAACCTGGACACACACACACAGACACATCAACACACGCTCTGTGGTGGTCACCTGCTCCTCTACCTGGACACACACACACAGAAACATCAACACACGCTCTGTGGTGGTCACCTGCTCCTCTACCTGGACACACACACAGACACATCAACACACGCTCTGTGGTGGTCACCTGCTCCTCTACCTGGACACACACACACAGAAACATCAACACACGCTCTGTGGTGCTCACCTGCTCCTCTACCTGGACACACACACACAGAAACATCAACACACGCTCTGTGGTGGTCACCTGCTCCTCTACCTGGACACACACACACAGACACATCAACACACGCTCTGTGGTGGTCACCTGCTCCTCTACCTGGACACACACACACAGAAACATCAACACACGCTCTGTGGTGGTCACCTGCTCCTCTACCTGGACACACACACACACACATCAACACACGCTCTGTGGTGGTCACCTGCTCCTCTACCTGGACACACACACACAGAAACATCAACACACACACTGTCTGTGGTGGTCACCTGCTCTTCAACCTGGACACACACACACAGAAACATCAACACATGCTCTGTGGTGGTCACCTGCTCTTCAACCTGGACACACAACCAACACAAGTGTATGTAATTCACCATTTATTTTCTGTGAACGTTTCACTTCCTGAATAAAATGACTCCAACTGGAGAGTTGACTGTGTGAATGCATGATGGCCACACTTCCTCCAATGATGGGCAAGGGAGGAACTCAAAACTTAGGCAATAAGATATACATGACGGGAACCTGGAGTGTCAACCCTCAGTGGAAAGCACCATTATATGGATGAATTAGTCTGATATAACAGACACAAGGATTAGAGTCAGCACCCCTTTCTGTTCAACAGGCAGGCACAGACTTGACAATGTACCGTTTCCTTCACAGAGACAGGTGTTAACCCTACCGTTTCCTTCACAGAGACAGAGGTGTTAACCCTACCGTTTCCTTCAGAGAGAGAGAGATGTTAACCCTACCGTTTCCTTCACAGAGAGAGATGTTAACCCTACCGTTTCCTTCACAGAGAGAGGCGTTAACCCTATCATTTCCTTCACAGAGACAGAGAGAGGTGTTAACCCTACCGTTTCCTTCACAGAGACCGAGAGAGGTGTTAACCCTACCGTTTCCTTCACAGAGACAGAGGTGTTAACCCTACCGTTTCCTTCACAGAGACAGAGGTGTTAACCCTACCGTTTCCTTCACAGAGACAGAGAGAGGTGTTAACCCTACCGTTTCCTTCTCAGAGACATGTGTTAACCCTACTGTTTCCTTCACAGAGACAGAGAGGTGTTAACCCTACCGTTTCCTTCACAGAGACAGAGAGAGGTGTTAACCCTACCGTTTCCTTCACAGAGACAGAGAGAGGTGTTAACCCTACCGTTTCCTTCACAGAGACAGGTGTTAACCCTACTGTTTCCTTCACAGAGACAGAGAGGTGTTAACCCTACCGTTTCCTTCACAGAGACAGAGAGGTGTTAACCCTACCGTTTCCTTCACAGAGACAGATGTTAACCCTACCGTTTCCTTCACAGAGACAGAGAGAGGTGTTAACCCTACCGTTTCCTTCACAGAGACAGAGAGGTGTTAACCCTACCGTTTCCTTCACAGAGACAGAGAGAGGTGTTAACCCTACCGTTTCCTTCACAGAGACATAGAGATGTTAACCCTACCGTTTCCTTCACAGAGACATAGAGATGTTAACCCTACCATTTCCTTCACAGAGACAGAGAGGTGTTAACCCTACCGTTTCCTTCACAGAGACAGAGAGGTGTTAACCCTACCGTTTCCTTCACAGAGACATAGAGATGTTAACCCTACCGTTTCCTTCACAGAGACAGAGAGGTGTTAACCCTACCGTTTCCTTCATCTGAATCTGGTTGATCTTGATGCGGAACAGTTTGTGTCTGAAGTCGTTGTTGAAGTTGAAGCGGTCTCCGTCTTCTATGTCCTTCCCCCGGGGACTCTTATTGAGGACGCGCGCCTTCCCACAGGCCAGAGACTGCAGGGTACGCCTCAACTCACCCTCCTCTGGGGACGGAACGGGGACACAGATCACAGTTACACTACTTCCATATACATCAAGTTCAACTGGAGAAATGACATGCATTTCATGAATGAGCCAAAATGTTATTAACCCCAAATACGCAATGAGATTAATGTAGAAGAGAAATAGAGGTGATTAGAAGGGCACTCAACATGTACGGACGGCACTGACACGAAATACCGATGACAGGTTAAAAGAAATGGATAAGACTGCAGGAGCTGTACTGTTAGAATTCAGTGCATCCTTTGATATTATTGACCCTAACCTGTTGTTGAGAAAGACCTGTGATATGGCAATCTAATAGAACCTTCTCTAATGCCAAACATGTAAAGTGTGGTGTACCGCAGGGTCGCTCTCGAAGTCCTGTACTTATTTTTCTTTTTCGATACTGAACAAAAAATAAAACGCAACAAGTGTTGGTTCCATGTTTCATGAGCAGAAATAAGAGCCCAGAAATGTTTCATAACCACAAAAGAGCGTATTGCTCGAGGTCACATGGGGAGAGGCGAGGTGCCGTTGCTTAATTTGTTGGGTTGCTGTCCACTTGCTCTCCATAAGACAGAAGAGTTCCATGCAGTCATGGCTCTGTATAATACTGTACTTGTCATTTGTTCTGGACCTGGGGACTCTGAAAAGACCCCTGGTGGCACGTCTGGTGTAAGTTGACGAAGCAAACCATTTGGAATTTCCAACACAATGTGTTTTTATAAAAACAAGAAGTAATGCAGTCAGTGTTTCCTCAACTCTCAGCCAAGAGAGACTGGCATGCATATTATTATTAGCCCTCTGGTTACAATGAAGAGCAAGACTACATGTTAATGTTTAAATGTTGGTACATTGTAAAATCAGTCTAATGTCTTTTTCATTGTGTCAGAGCCCAGTAACACGAGCTGCCACCATTGGCATTGGCTGAAGGGGATCAGAATCAATCTAAACTAGAGATAAATAAGGAGAGGAGTTAGATTCATCTAAGGAAAGGACCAGACCTTTTTGTACCTATGAAGAAACACAGACAGGGGGAGAAGCTGTACCTATGAAGACAGACAGAGGGAGAAGCTGTACCTATGAAGACAGACAGACAGAGGGACAAGCTGTACCTATGAAGACAGCCAGACAGGACAAGCTGTACCTATGAAGACAGACAGAGGGGAGAAGCTGTACCTATGAAGACACACAGACAGATGGAGAAGCTGTACCTATGAAGACAGACAGACAGAGGGACAAGCTGTACCTATGAAGACAGCCAGACAGGACAAGCTGTACCTATGAAGACAGACAGAGGGGAGAAGCTGTACCTATGAAGACAGACAGACAGAGGGAGAAGCTGTACCTATGAAGACAGACAGACAGAGGGACAAGCTGTACCTATGAAGACAGACAGAGGGGAGAAGCTGTACCTATGAAGACAGACAGACAGACAGACAGAGGGGAGAAGCTGTACCTATGAAGACAGGCAGAGGGGAGAAGCTGTACCTATGAAGACAGACAGACAGAGGGAGAAGCTGTACCTATGAAGACAGACAGAGGGACAAGCTGTACCTATGAAGACAGACAGAGGGAGAAGCTGTACCTATGAAGACAGGCAGAGGGGACAAGCTGTACCTATGAAGACAGACAGAGGGGAGAAGCTGTACCTATGAAGACAGCCAGACAGGACAAGCTGTACCTATGAAGACAGACAGACAGAGGGACAAGCTGTACCTATGAAGACAGCCAGACAGGACAAGCTGTACCTATGAAGACAGACAGACAGGACAAGCTGTACCTATGAAGACAGACAGGGGGAGAAGCTGTACCTATGAAGACAGACAGAGGGAGAAGCTGTACCTATGCCAGTGGCTGATTTGATCTCCTCCACGCTGAACTCCTCCCCCTCGTTGAACATCAATAGCACCAACGTCTGGAACAGAGACACCTGCAGCTCCTTCTTACCCTGTAGACGGACACAGTTAGAGACACGTCTGGAACAGAGACACAGAGACACGTCTGGAACAGAGACACAGAGACACGTCTGGAACAGAGACACAGAGACACGTCTGGAACAGAGACACAGTTAGAGACACGTCTGGAACAGAGACACAGTTAGAGACACGTCTGGAACAGAGATACAGAGACACGTCTGGAACAGAGACACAGAGACACGTCTGGAACAGAGACACGTCTGGAACAGAGACACAGTTAGAGACACGTCTGGAACAGAGACACAGTTAGAGACACGTCTGGAACAGAGACACAGTTAGAGACACGTCTGGAACAGAGACACAGTTAGAGACACGTCTGGAACAGAGACACAGTTAGAGACACGTCTGGAACAGAGACACAGTTAGAGACACGTCTGGAACAGAGACACAGTTAGAGACACGTCTGGAACAGAGACACAGAGACACGTCTGGAACAGAGACACAGAGACACGTCTGGAACAGAGACACAGAGACACGTCTGGAACAGAGACACAGAGACACGTCTGGAACAGAGACACAGAGACACGTCTGGAACAGAGACACAGTTAGAGACACGTCTGGAACAGAGACACAGAGACACGTCTGGAACAGAGACACAGAGACACGTCTGGAACAGAGACACAGTTAGAGACACGTCTGGAACAGAGACACGTCTGGAACAGAGACACAGTTAGAGACACGTCTGGAACAGAGACACAGTTAGAGACACGTCTGGAACAGAGACACAGTTAGAGAGACACGTCTGGAACAGAGACACAGTTAGAGACACGTCTGGAACAGAGACACAGTTAGAGACACGTCTGGAACAGAGACACAGTTAGAGACACGTCTGGAACAGAGACACAGTTAGAGAGACACGTCTGGAACAGAGACACAGTTAGAGACACGTCTGGAACAGAGACACAGTTAGAGACACGTCTGGAACAGAGACACAGTTAGAGACACGTCTGGAACAGAGACACAGTTAGAGACACGTCTGGAACAGAGACACAGTTAGAGACACGTCTGGAACAGAGACACAGTTAGAGACACGTCTGGAACAGAGACACAGTTAGAGACACGTCTGGAACAGAGACACAGTTAGAGACACGTCTGGAACAGAGACACAGAGACACAGAGACACAGTCTGGAACAGAGACACAGAGACACGTCTGGAACAGAGACACAGAGACACGTCTGGAACAGAGACACAGAGACACGTCTGGAACAGAGACACAGAGACACGTCTGGAACAGAGACACAGAGACACGTCTGGAACAGAGACACAGTTAGAGACACGTCTGGAACAGAGACACAGAGACACGTCTGGAACAGAGACACAGAGACACGTCTGGAACAGAGACACAGAGACACGTCTGGAACAGAGACACAGAGAGACACGTCTGGAACAGAGACACAGAGACACGTCTGGAACAGAGACACAGAGACACGTCTGGAACAGAGACACAGTTAGAGACACGTCTGGAACAGAGACACAGTTAGAGACACGTCTGGAACAGAGACACAGTTAGAGACACGTCTGGAACAGAGACACAGTTAGAGACACGTCTGGAACAGAGACACAGTTAGAGACACGTCTGGAACAGAGACACAGTTAGAGACACGTCTGGAACAGAGACACAGAGACACGTCTGGAACAGAGACACAGTTAGAGACACGTCTGGAACAGAGACACAGTTAGAGACACGTCTGGAACAGAGACACACAGTTAGAGACACGTCTGGAACAGAGACACAGAGACACGTCTGGAACAGAGACACCTGCAGCTCCTTGGTAAAAGACGCATTAGAAATTTGACATTTCAAAGAATGCCGCCCATCTTCTAGGACAGTGTTTGCTCTGGTCCTCACCTACCATTTCTATTGTATCCCAGCATATTTAACTTTGTGGGTATTTGAGGACCAGAGAAGCACTGTTCTCGGGAAACCTTTCAGTCTCACCTCTTTAAACTCAGTCTTCAGAACAGCGTGGCCCAGGGTGGGCTGCCACTGGAGCTTCCTGCCACTGTGTTTCCCCAGATAGAACAGCTTGAATACCTCCTGGAGCTTCACCATCTGGGAGGGGGGAAAGAGCGAGGGAGGGAACGAGGAGGGAGGGGGAAGAGCGAGGAGGGAGCGAGGGGGAAGAGCGAGGAGGGAGCGAGGGGGAAGAGCGAGGAGGGAGCGAGGGGGAAGAGTGAGGAGGAGGGGGGGGGGCGAGAGAAACTTTATATAGGCTTCATAAAACCTAGCATACACACCACACAACCACACACAGACAGACATACCTCAGGGGGCAGGTGGACCTCCATAGGAGTGTAGGAGGGCCAGTAGCCCATGGTGAGGATGTTGACTGTTAGCTCCAGCTGGCTGGGTTCACTCTGGTTCTGGGTGTACTGGGGGAGACAGACAACCTGATTCAATTCATTCATGTACTGGTGGACACAACCTTGTTGAATACCGGAATAAAATAGATTAATGTCCTGTTGTGTGAGACAATTTTTTGGGAAAATGGTGTACATTGAGAATTCCTTAATTCAAGAAATCATTTGAATCCATCTGGGAACAAATGTCAACACATCATTGGACTGCCCCAATTGGTAGAGTTGTTACACATGATTCTCTGTGGTAAATCGATATATTACAGTAGTAATATCGCTCAGTGTTTGTGTCCTTTATCTTCCCATATTGGTATGAACCCGTTTCAACGATTGAGTGTCATCTTTTGTCACTGCATTTTCTTACATCCGATAGAGCGTTGTTTGTGACTGCACAGATCTCTTACCTCGCAAAAGGCTACTGGGATAGCTCCAAAGCAGTTTGGCTATAATAAGCTAATGGGATAGCTCCAAAGCAGTTTAGCTACAATAAGCTAATGGGATAGCTCCAAAGCAGTTTGGCTATAATAAGCTAATGGGATAGCTCCAAAGCAGTTTAGCTACAATAAGCTAATGGGATAGCTCCAAAGCAGTTTAGCTACAATAAGCTAATGGGATAGCTCCAAAGCAGTTTAGCTACAATAAGCTAATGGGATAGCTCCAAAGCAGATTAGCTACAATAAGCTAATGGGATAGCTCCAAAGCAGTTTAGCTACAATAAGCTAATGGGATAGCTCCAAAGCAGTTTGGCTACAATAAGCTAATGGGATAGCTCCAAAGCAGCTTAGCTACAATAAGCTAATGGGATAGCTCCAAAGCAGCTTAGCTACAATAAGCTAATGGGATAGCTCCAAAGCAGCTTAGCTACAATAAGCTAATGGGATAGCTCCAAAGCAGTTTGGCTACAATAAGCTAACGGGATAGCTCCAAAGCAGCTTAGCTATAATAAGCTAATGGGATAGCTCCAAAGCAGTTTGGCTACAATAAGCTAATGGGATAGCTCCAAAGCAGCTTAGCTACAATAAGCTAATGGGATAGCTCCAAAGCAGCTTAGCTACAATAAGCTAATGGGATAGCTCCAAAGCAGTTTGGCTACAATAAGCTAACGGGATAGCTCCAAAGCAGCTTAGCTATAATAAGCTAATGGGATAGCTCCAAAGCAGTTTGGCTACAATAAGCTAACGGGATAGCTCCAAAGCAGCTTAGCTATAATAAGCTAATGGGATAGCTCCAAAGCAGTTTGGCTACAATAAGCTAATGGGATAGCTCCAAAGCAGTTTAGCTACAATAAGCTAATGGGATAGCTCCAAAGCAGTTTGGCTACAATTTGCTGTCTAACATGAGAAAATCCCATTTCTGCCACAAAGCTTTCCGAATCAATCTAAACTAACAAAATGCCCCCCCCCAGCACCTCTCTCTGATTCAGAGAGGTTGGGTTAGAAGACACATTTCAGTTGTACAGCTGACACACACACAGTTGAAGTCGGAAGTTTACACGACACCATAGCCAAATATATTTAAATTCGGTTTTTCACAATTCCTGACATTTAATCCTAGTAAAAATTCCCTGTCCTAGGTTATTTTAAGAATGTGAAATGTCAGAATAATAGTAGAGTGATTTATTTCAGCTTTTATTTCTTTCATCACATTCCCAGTGGGTCAGAAGTTTACAAACACTCAATTAGTATTTGGTAGCATTGCCTTTAAATTGTTTAACTTGGGTCAAATGTTTCGGGTAACCTTCCACAAGCTTCCACAATAAGTTGGGGGAATTTTGGCCCATTCCTCCTGACAGAGCTGGTGTAACTGAGTCAGGTTTGTAGGCCTCCTTGCTCGCACATGCTTTTTCAGTTCTGCCCACACATTTTCTATGGGATTGAGGTCAGGGCTTTGTGATGGCCACTCCAATACCTTGACTTTATTGTCCTTCAGCCATTTTGCCACAACTTTGGAAGTATGCTTGGGGTCATTGTCCATTTGGAAGACCCATTTGCGACCAAGCTTTAACTTCCTGACTGATGTCTTGAGATGTTGCTTCAATATATCCACATAATTTTCCTCCCTCGTGACGCCATCTATTTTGTGAAGCGAACCAGTCCCTCCTGCAGCAAAGCACCCCCACAACATGATGCTGCCACCCCCGTGCTTCACGGTTGGGATGGTGTTCTTCGGCTTGCAAGCATCCCTATTTTTCCTCCAAACATAACGATGGTCATTATGGCCAAACAGTTCGATTTGTGTTTCATAAGACCAGAGGACATTTCTCCAAAAAAGTACGATCTTTGTCCCCATGTGCCGTTGCAAACCGTAGTCTTTTTTTTATGGCGGTTTTGGAGCAGCGGCTTCTTCCTTGCTGAGCGGCCTTTCAGGGTGTCGATATAGGACATATTTTACTGTGGATATAGATACTTTTGTACCTGTTTCCTCCAGCATCTTCACAAGGTCTTTTGCTGTTGTTGTGGGATTGATTTGCACTTTTCACACAAAAGTGCATTCATCTCTAGGAGACAGAACACATCTCCTTCCTGAGCGGTATGACGGCTGCGTGGTCCCATGGTGTTTATACTTGCAAGCTATTGTTTGTACAGATGAACGTGGTACCTTCAGGTGTTTGGAAATTGCTCCCAAGGATACACCAGACTTCTGGAGGTCTACAATTATTTTTTTCTGAGGTCTTGGCTGATATCTATTGATTTTCCCATGTCGTCAAGCAAAGTGGCACGGAGTTTGAAGGTAGGCCTTGAAATACATCCACAGGGAAACCTCCAATTGACTCAAATAATGTAAATTAGCCTATCAGAAGCTTCTAAAACCATGACATAATTTTCTGGAATGTTCCAAGCTGTTTAAAGGCACAGTCAACTTAGTGTATGTAAACTTCCGACCCACTGGAAATGTGATACAGTGAATTAAAAAGTGAAATAATCTGTTTGTAAACAATTGTTAGAAAAATAACTTGTGTGATGCACAAAGTAGATGTCCTAACCAACTTGCCAAAACTATAGTTGGTTAACAAGAACTTTTTGAAGTGGTTGAAAAACAAGTTTCAATGACTCCAACCTCCGTGTATCCGACTTCAACTGTAGCCATGTCAGTAAGCTAGCTAGCGACAACAGCTCCACAGCTGAAAGTCACGGCACTAGCAACCAACGTCCTGACACACAACTTGTCCAGGAGACGGCTACCCGTTTCCTTTCCTTCTGTTATGTTTTTGAAAAATAACGGACACTAAATATTCAAATACGAGTTCCACGTCCCTACAAGACAGATTGGTTGAGGGACGAGCGTCACGGAGGAGTGACGACAACATGGCCTCAAGTCAGATGATTCACTGGTGGTAAATGTATACTACAGTGAGTACTATAGTGACGTCGACGAGTCTGTGTTTACCTGCTTGTACTGGATCATAACGTCTTTGGAGAGCTCCATGTCCTTAAACATCCCCTCCAGCTTACTGGTGAAGGCCGCTCCACACTCTGCAGGGACAGGAAGCAGGAAGTCACAAACCATCACACCCACTTTCTGTTAACAAGTTTTTATAGAGTATTATAAGCTGGGTGGTTCGAGCGCTGAATGCTGATTGGCTGACAGCCAGGGTATATCAGATCATATTCCACGGGTATGATAAAACATGTATTTTTACTGCTCTAATTACATTTGTTACCAGTTTATAATAGCAATAAGGAACCTCAGGGTTTTGGGGTATATGGCCAATATACCACGGCTAAGGGCTGTATCCAGGCACTCCATGCTGCGTCGTGCTTAAGAACAGCCCTTAGCCTTGGTGTATTGGCCATATTCCACACCTCCTACGGGCCTTACTGCTTAAACACATTGCATGACCTGGTAACTGTGGTGGTGTTTCTACAGTCACACAGCAGAGGTAGTGACAAACCACCGATGGGCCAACTTCACTGCTGAGGCAACAATCAGCATCTGGACATTTGACATTACCCCACTAAAATAAACACACTCGCCAAATGCGGGTAGATTTCGACATTGGTGGGTAGAGACTATCTGTTGGTGGGTAGATCACCAGCCATGTTACCACCGTTGCCATGGTAACCGGGCACCCTTAAAGGGGCAGCTTAACATGTCTCATCTGTGATGTTTTTTTGTTTTTTTAAAAAGTTAGTTAAAAATGATTAGCCCTATACCACATCACTTGTTACTAGTAATACATTTGTTTCTGAAACATTAAAAAACACGTTCATTCATTTAGTTTTTTTAAATAAAACAATATTTTGTCTGGTAATAAAACTGGAGTGGCTGCTAGACCAAAAATCTAGTTTTAAGTCCCTACCCTCAGACAAAGCCCGCCACAACACAGATACCATAACATGTGATGGTGACAAAGGTTGTGATTTTGGAGATCACTGCATTGTATCTCCTGTCATCGTACCGTGTTTGAGTTTGGACAGCTTACCGTGTTTGAGTTTGGACAGCTTACCGTGTTTGAGTTTGGACAGCTTACCGTGTTTGAGTTTGGACAGCTTACCGTGTTTGAGTTTGGACAGCTTACCGTGTTTGAGTTTGGACAGCTTACCGTGTTTGAGTTTGGACAGCTTACCGTGTTTGAGTTTGGACAGCATGGACTTCTCAGCGTCCACGGAGGCACTCTTCCCCACCAGCAGGCGTTTGGCCAGGTCCTTCTTATAAAAGGCCTCGAACACATCCTTCCCGTGGATGAAGCGGAAGATGATCATGATCTTGTCTAGAATTCTCTCCATTTCCTCCTCGGTAGCTTCCTTGTTGCCCGCCCTCAATTTACAGTCCACGTACTTCGCTGTGCAGAGATGGGACACCGCCAGTTAGATAAAACATGCAGGAAACACTCATATTAGTTATATTAGTTAGTTACAGTTATATTAGTTAGTTATAGTTATAACAGGAAACACTCATAACTGGCGTGGAACCTCTGACTGGTATTTTAAGCAATGGCACATCGTTTTAAGATTCCAGGTGCCTTTAAACATCTCCTGCCCTGACTCTTTGCACACACACAGCGGTCTTGTCCTCACCGATGAGTTCAGCAGGTTTGTTGGGTCTGTTGTTGATGAAAGCTTCAAAGGCCTCCTTCATAGCGTTGATGAAGCTCTCGTTTCTGTTGAAACAGCCCTGGGCCACGTTGTCCATCTTATCCTTAAAGTCCAACAGGTCTTGAACCATGTCCTTATCCTTCTCTGGGGTGCCCACAATCTCACCACCAAAACTCTGTTAGGAGACATCTCAGTGAGACTGGAATCAATAGAAGTGATTCTGAGTGAGAGTAGAAAAAGAGAGAGCCAGAGAGCCAGAGCGAGAGCCAGAGAGAAGAGAGCGAGAGCCAGAGAGAAGAGAGCCAGAGAGAAGAGAGCCAGAGAGAAGAGAGCCAGAGAGAAGAGAGCCAGAGAGAAGAGAGCCAGAGAGAAGAGAGCCAGAGAGAAGAGAGCCAGAGAGAAGAGAGCCAGAGAGAAGAGAGCCAGAGAGAAGAGAGCCAGAGAGAAGAGAGCCAGAGAGAAGAGAGCCAGAGAGAAGAGAGCCAGAGAGAAGAGAGCCAGAGAGAAGAGAGCCAGAGAGAAGAGCCAGAGAGAAGAGAGCAGAGAAAGAGAGCCAGAGAGAAGAGAGCCAGAGAGAAGAGAGCCAGAGCGAGAGAGAGAGCCAGAGCGAGAGAGAGCCAGAGCGAGAGAGAGAGCCAGAGCGAGAGAGCCAGAGCGAGATCAGAGAAGACCAGCGAGAAGAGAGCCAGAGAAGAGAGCCAGAGAGAAGAGAGCCAGAGAGAGAGAGCCAGAGAGAAGAGAGACCAGAGAGAGAGAGCCAGAGCGAGAGAGAGCCAGGCGAGAGAGAGCCAGAGCGAGAGAGCCAGAGCGAGAGAGAGCCAGAGCGAGAGCTAACAGAGCGAGAGGAGCGAGAGGCCAGCGAATACAGCGTACCTTGATGTAGTCTCTCCAGTGCTGCAGCAGAGTGGGGAGTCCTCCCTTCACCTTACTGAAGAGCTGGTAGAGCAGAGCCAGCTCCATCACCCGGTTACCGTCTAACAGAATGCTGAGACCTGGAGGAGGGGGTCAATATCACCCGGTTACCGTCTAACAGAATGCTGAGACCTGGAGGAGGGGGTCAATATCACCCGGTTACAGTCTAACAGAATGCTGAGAGCTGGAGGAGGGGGTCAATATCACCCGGTTACCGTCTAACAGAATGCTGAGAGCTGGAGGAGGGGGTCAATATCACCCGGTTACAGTCTAACAGAATACTGAGACCTGGAGGAGGGGGTCAATATCACCCGGTTACCGTCTAACAGAATACTGAGACCTGGAGGAGGGGTCAATATCACCCGGTTACCGTCTAACAGAATGCTGAGACCTGGAGGAGGGGGTCAATATCACCCGGTTACCGTCTAACAGAATGCTGAGACCTGGAGGAGAGGGTCAATATCACCCGGTTACCGTCTAACAAAATACCGAGACCTGGAGGGGGGTCAATATCACCCGGTTACCGTCTAACAGAATGCTGAGACCTGGAGGAGAGGGTCAATATCACCCGGTTACCGTCTAACAGAATGCTGAGACCTGGAGGAGGGGGTCAATATCACCCGGTTACAGTCTAACAGAATGCTGAGAGCTGGAGGAGGGGGTCAATATCACCTGGTTACCGTCTAACAGAATGCTGAGACCTGGAGGAGGGGGTCAATATCACCCGGTTACCGTCTAACAGAATGCTGAGACCTGGAGGAGGGGAGCAATATCACCCGGTTACCGTCTAACAGAATGCTGAGAGCTGGAGGAGGGGGTCAATATCACCCGGTTACCGTCTAACAGAATGCTGAGAGCTGGAGGAGGGGGTCAATATCACCCGGTTACCGTCTAACAGAATGCTGAGACCTGGAGGGGGGTCAATATCACATACGGCTGATAGATACCTTTCTGTAAGATGGCCGTCATGTGTTCTCCAAGCAGCTGCTTCTCTACATTAGAGATGAGTGGCTTCCTGTTGAATACAAACAGAGAGAGAGAGAGATGATCAACACAGATGGAGGAGGGGGTGGAAGAGAAAGTAAAGTGGTTCAAATCTGTGAGATGATCTAGTGTACTCTGATTGGAGCACAGGCCTGTCAGTCTAAAGGGGTGTGGAGGAAGAGGCGGGTCTTACTGAGTGCTCTGGTCGAGGTAGCTGATGACACGATCGTTCTCTTCTTCCAACCGACGAGCCACATGATGCAGATACTCAGGCACCTGGACACACACGTCACTTATGACCGTCACTAGGGGAAAGCCAGGCATGCTAGCTATATATGGGCGTGGTCATAATATGGAATTAAAGCATTTGGTTGACGGCTGTCACTCACGTCTCGTTCCTGCATCAGCCTCTGTCCCTCTGCAGCGTACAGTCTGTTAGTCTCCATCAAAAAACGCTCCTCAAATGACTCTTTATACACCTGAGGAGAGAGACAATAGATGATACCAGATCAGAGAATCTACAGAGACCTGAGGAGAGAGACAATAGATGATACCAGATCAGATAATCTACAGAGACCTGAGGAGAGAGACAATAGATGATACCAGATCAGATAATCTACAGAGACCTGAGGAGAGAGACAATAGATGATACCAGATCAGAGAATCTACAGAGACCTGAGGAGAGAGACAATAGATGATACCAGATCAGAGAATCTACAGAGACCTGAGGAGAGAGACAATAGATGACACCAGATCAGAGAATCTACAGAGACCTGAGGAGAGAGACAATAGATGATACCAGATCAGAGAATCTACAGAGACCTGAGGAGAGAGACAATAGATGATACCAGATCAGAGAATCTACAGAGACCTGAGGAGAGAGACAATAGATGATACCAGATCAGAGAATCTACAGAGACCTGAGGAGAGAGACAATAGATGATACCAGATCAGAGAATCTACAGAGACCTGAGGAGAGAGACAATAGATGATACCAGATCAGAGAATCTACAGAGACCTGAGGAGAGAGACAATAGATGATACCAGATCAGAGAATCTACAGAGACCTGAGGAGAGAGACAATAGATGATACCAGATCAGAGAATCTACAGAGACCTGAGGAGAGAGACAATAGATGACACCAGATCAGAGAATCTACAGAGACCTGAGGAGAGAGACAATAGATGATACCAGATCAGAGAATCTACAGAGACCTGAGAAGAGAGACAATAGATGATACCAGATCAGAGAATCTACATACCATCTGCCTATGGAACAATAGTTCTACACTGCTAAGAAAATGCACTCGTATGACAAGCAAATGACTGCCTTGACTTGATTGGGTCATTGGCCAAATGGTAAAGACTTATGAAGCATTGACCAATCACCTGCAGGTCTGAGAGCATGCCCAGTAGGCTGCGGAGAAGGCTGCGGTCCACTGTCTCTCCGTTGCGTTCGCGTTCGATCTGTTCCAGGATCCCGTCGACCGTGCGCACCTGGACAGCCCCGTCGCTCACGATGTGGCTCCGGAAGAGTTCCAGCCCGGTATCCCTGCGGAACACACACACGGTCACGGTGGACGGTGAACAGTAACGGTCTGCGTCCCAAATGACACCCTACTTCCTACACAGTGAACTCTTTTAGCCCAACGAGGACCTAGTCAAAGGTAGTGCACTAAGTAGTGAACAGGGTTCCATTTCTGACACGGACACTGTCAGAGGACAGAAAGAAACGGTTCACCACCGAGAATGGATGAATGTTGGTGTTCTTCCTAATAGCTGCTGGACGGGGCCCTTACCAGATGGAGGGGAGCAGGGAGTTCTGGAGCACATAGGTACGATCCAGGAACAGAAAGATGCTCCGGATCATGATCTGCGGTAACCCAGGTTACACATGACACACGTACGTTAGACTCATTACACAACATTCCTCTTAGACGGAATAAATGTGTCGTGATAAAGGCTGTCTGACTGACCGTCTGTCTGCAGTGGTCCTGCCAACATCGGTTCATCCTCTTCAGGAAAGACAGGCTGTCCAGGGACTCTGTGAGGCGCTACGGTTAAGGACCGGGCCTCAATTCAATCAAAACTCAACAGTCAAACACTCTCTCTTTGGACGGGGCCTCGGCTCGCACCAGGTTGTGGCTAAAAAAAACATGACAACCTTCTGATGACTACAAACTGTGTAGTTTATAGAGATCCCCTTTACAGGGATGTTGATTGTTTTATTGTTTTATTTCCCATCAGTCCAAGCAGTGTGTCGCTGTGTGCAGCTAGCTGGCTGAAGATGTCCAAGGTGCCCCCTGGGCGGCAGGTAGCATAACGGTTTGGAGAGTGGGGCCAGTAAACGAAAGGTCGCTGGTTCGAAACCCCAAGCCGACTAGGAGAAAAACATGTCTATGTGCCATTAAGCAAAGCACCGTAAACATAAATGCTCCTGTAAGTATCTCTGTCTGCTAAATAAACAACATGTCAAACGTAATGGCACAGAGACACTACCGCACAGCTGGCACAGAGACACTACCACACAGCTGGCACAGAGACACTACCGCACAGCTGGCACAGAGACACTACCGCACAGCTGGCACAGAGACACTACCACACAGCTGGCACAGAGACACTACCGCACAGCTGGCACAGAGACACTACCGCACAGCTGGCACAGAGACACCACCACACAGCTGGCACAGAGACACCACCACACAGCTGGTACAGAGACACCACCACACAGCTGGTACAGAGACACCACCACACAGCGTGTGGTAGTGTGAGATATTTAAGCAATAAGGACTGAGGAGGTGTGGTATATGGCCAATATACCACAGCTAAGGGCTGTCCTTAAGCACAACGCAGAGTGCCTGGACACAGCTCTTAGCCGTGGTATAGTGGCCATATACCCCAAACCCCCGAGGTGCCTTATTGCTATTATAAACTGGTTACCAACATAATTAGCCGGTCTGATATACCACGGCTGTCAGCCAATCAGCATTCAGGGTTGGAACCAGCCAGTATTTATAACACAGTAGGCTAGTCTGACTAGTAGCTGACGTCTTCACTGGTAGTTGAAGCAAAGTCAAAACATTGAAAAACAACGTAGCTTGTGAACAAAACAATGTAAATAGCCAAGAAACACAAGGTGCAGCAACACAAATCAACCATTAAAAAACATAACAATAATGTTATAAAACGAGCTTATCTCCTCAGAGGAGCCACTGTCACGCAGCATCATAAATGACAGATGTTCTCATCAAATCGATAGGAAAACCTTTCAAACAGGCTTTAATAAACATACACACATTACGCACTGGCAAACATATAGGAGCTCACTTTCACACGCAAAGACACAGACACACACAATGTAAAGGATATTCCCTGAACTGATGTATCTGGGCCTGGACATGGTCCTCACAGACCTGACGGAGCTGCTTGTACAGTGTGGGGGAGACTTTATAGGAACACAGGTTCTCCACCGCCTGAAACAGAGGAGACAGAGGTCAACATACTAAGTATTCCTCAATTCTGTAAGTCATCCCTCCCTGGAAAAGTTACAAGACAGAATTAGCCAAGTCAACAGGCCAGTGACTGGTCAGAGTGATAGGGTTAGCCATGTCAACAGGCTGGTGACTGGTCAGAGTGATAGGGTTAGCCATGTCAACAGGCTGGTGACTGGTCAGAGTGATAGGGTTAGCCATGTCAACAGGCTGGTGACTGGTCATAGTGATAGGGTTAGCCATGTCAACAGGCTGGTGACTGGTCAGAGTGATAGGGTTAGCCATGTCAACAGCCTGGTGACTGGTCAGAGTGATAGGGTTAGCCATGTCAACAGGCTGGTGACTGGTCAGAGTGATAGGGTTAGCCATGTCAACAGGCTGGTGACTGGTCAGAGTGATAGGGTTAGCCAAGTCAACAGGCTGGTGACTGGTCAGAGTGATAGGGTTAGCCATGTCAACAGGCCGGTGACTGGTCAGAGTGATAGGGTTAGCCATGTCAACAGGCCGGTGACTGGTCAGAGTGACAGGGTTAGCCATGTCAACAGGCCGGTGACTGGTCAGAGTGACAGGGTTAGCCATGTCAACAGGCCGGTGACTGGTCAGAGTGATATGGTTAGCCATGTCAACAGGCTGGTGACTGGTCAGAGTGATAGGGTTAGCCATGTCAACAGGCTGTCGACTGGTCAGAGTGATAGGGTTAGCCATGTCAACAGGCCGGTGACTGGTCAGAGTGATAGGGTTAGCCATGTCAACAGGCCAGTGACTGGTCAGCACAGTGGTTGGGTTAGCCAAGTCAACAGGCCGGTGACTGGTCAGAGTGATAGGGTTAGCCATGTCAACAGGCTGGTGACTGGTCAGAGTGATAGGGTTAGCCATGTCAACAGGCCGGTGACTGGTCAGCACAGTGGTTGGGTTAGCCATGTCAACAGGCCGGTGACTGGTCAGAGTGATAGGGTTAGCCATGTCAACAGGCCGGTGACTGGTCAGAGTGATAGGGTTAGCCAAGTCAACAGGCCGGTGACTGGTCAGAGTGATAGGGTTAGCCATGTCAACAGGCCGGTGACTGGTCAGAGTGATAGGGTTAGCCATGTCAACAGGCCAGTGACTGGTCAGCACAGTGGTTGGGTTAGCCAAGTCAACAGGCCGGTGACTGGTCAGAGTGATAGGGTTAGCCATGTCAACAGGCTGGTGACTGGTCAGAGTGATAGGGTTAGCCATGTCAACAGGCCAGTGACTGGTCAGCACAGTGGTTGGGTTAGCCAAGTCAACAGGCCGGTGACTGGTCAGAGTGATAGGGTTAGCCATGTCAACAGGCTGGTGACTGGTCAGAGTGATAGGGTTAGCCATGTCAACAGGCCGGTGACTGGTCAGCACAGTGGTTGGGTTAGCCATGTCAACAGGCCGGTGACTGGTCAGAGTGATAGGGTTAGCCATGTCAACAGG
Source organism: Oncorhynchus masou masou (assembly GCF_036934945.1). Lineage (NCBI taxonomy): Eukaryota > Metazoa > Chordata > Actinopteri > Salmoniformes > Salmonidae > Oncorhynchus > Oncorhynchus masou. Next base: position 28,766 of record NW_027005592.1, on the reverse strand, counting down.
CCGGTGACTGGTCAGAGTGATAGAGTTAGCCAAGTCAACAGGCCGGTGACTGGTCAGAGTGATAGGGTTAGCCAAGTCAACAGGCCGGTGACTGGTCAGAGTGATAGGGTTAGCCAAGTCAACAGGCCGGTGACTGGTCAGAGTGATAGGGTTAGCCAAGTCAACAGGCCGGTGACTGGTCAGAGTGATAGGGTTAGCCAAGTCAACAGGCCGGTGACTGGTCAGAGTGATAGGGTTAGCCATGTCAACAGGCCGGTGACTGGTCAGAGTGATAGGGTTAGCCAAGTCAACAGGCCGGTGACTGGTCAGAGTGATAGGGTTAGCCAAGTCAACAGGCCGGTGACTGGTCAGAGTGATAGGGTTAGCCAAGTCAACAGGCCGGTGACTGGTCAGAGTGATAGGGTTAGCCAAGTCAACAGGCCGGTGACTGGTCAGAGTGATAGGGTTAGCCAAGTCAACAGGCCGGTGACTGGTCAGAGTGATAGGGTTAGCCAAGTCAACAGGCCGGTGACTGGTCAGAGTGATAGGGTTAGCCATGTCAACAGGCCGGTGACTGGTCAGAGTGATAGGGTTAGCCATGTCAACAGGCCGGTGACTGGTCAGAGTGATAGGGTTAGCCATGTCAACAGGCCGGTGACTGGTCAGAGTGATAGGGTTAGCCATGTCAACAGGCCGGTGACTGGTCAGAGTGATAGGGTTAGCCATGCCAACAGGCCGGTGACTGGTCAGAGTGATAGGGTTAGCCATGTCAACAGGCCGGTGACTGGTCAGAGTGATAGGGTTAGCCATGTCAACAGGCCGGTGACTGGTCAGAGTGATAGGGTTAGCCATGTCAACAGGCTGGTGACTGGTCAGAGTGGTTGGGTTAGCCATGTCAACAGGCCGGTGACTGGTCAGAGTGATAGGGTTAGCCATGTCAACAGGCCGGTGACTGGTCAGCACAGTGGTTGGGTTAGCCATGTCAACAGGCCGGTGACTGGTCAGAGTGACAGGGTTAGCTATGTCAACAGGCCGGTGACTGGTCAGAGTGATAGGGTTAGCCATGTCAACAGGCCGGTGACTGGTCAGAGTGATAGGGTTAGCCATGTCAACAGGCTGGTGACTGGTCAGAGTGGTTGGGTTAGCCATGTCAACAGGCCGGTGACTGGTCAGAGTGATAGGGTTAGCCATGTCAACAGGCCGGTGACTGGTCAGCACAGTGGTTGGGTTAGCCATGTCAACAGGCCGGTGACTGGTCAGCACAGTGGTTGGGTTAGCCATGTCAACAGGCCGGTGACTGGTCAGCACAGTGGTTGGGTTAGCCATGTCAACAGGCCGGTGACTGGTCAGAGTGATAGGGTTAGCCATGTCAACAGGCCGGTGACTGGTCAGCACAGTGGTTGGGTTAGCCATGTCAACAGGCCGGTGACTGGTCAGCACAGTGGTTGGGTTAGCCATGTCAACAGGCCGGTGACTGGTCAGCACAGTGGTTGGGTTAGCCATGTCAACAGGCCGGTGACTGGTCAGCACAGTGGTTGGGTTAGCCATGTCAACAGGCCGGTGACTGGTCAGAGTGATAGGGTTAGCTATGTCAACAGGCTGGTGACTGGTCAGAGTGATAGGGTTAGCCATGTCAACAGGCTGGTGACTGGTCAGAGTGATAGGGTTAGCCAAGTCAACAGGCTGGTGACTGGTCAGAGTGATAGGGTTAGCCAAGTCAACAGGCAGGTGACTGGTCAGAGTGATAGGGTTAGCCATGTCAACAGGCCAGTGACTGGTCAGAGTGATAGGGTTAGCCAAGTCAACAGGCCAGTGACTGGTCAGCACAGTGGTTGGGTATACTGACTGCTGATGTGAGCTACAGAACCTGCTGGCTGGCATAGAGCAGCTCTCCTCTCCAATAATTTGAGACTAGAGAGGCATAGTGTCTTAGGACCAATCTCTGCTGCCCGTTGGAATTGGGTAACGTCCCAAATGGCACCCTATACCCTAAATAGTACACCACATAGGGAATAGGGTGTCCGTTGGCACCACCAACCCAGACTGGCTTGGGCAACCAGCAGGTCACATGACAAGACAGCTGGAGGAATTGTACACAGATACAGACAGTAAAGGGCAACCAGCAGGTCACATGACAAGACAGCTGGAGTAATGGTACACAGATACAGACAGTAAAGGGCCAACAGCAGGTCACATGACAAGACAGCTGGAGTAATGGTACACAGATACAGACAGTAAAGGGCAAACAGCAGGTCACATGACAAGACAGCTGGAGTAATGGGATACAGACAGTAAAGGGCCAACAGCAGGTCACATGACAAGACAGCTGGAGTAATGGTGTCATACAGATGAAGACAATAAAAGGGCCCATATCGGTACATATTATTCACATGGAAACACTGGGACTTGGATATAGACATGTCATCGAGGCCCGTTGGACACATAAACTAGGCCCATGTTTTAGAAAGGTCAATAAGGGCTGGAGCTCTCCACAAACTATGTGTTTCATGTCCTGAAAGTGCAACTGTGTGTATGATGTTTGATGCTTTAGGCCTGACCTGGTAGAGTTCCTCTAGGTTGTACTTGATGGAGGTGCTGTTCTGGATGGCTCCTACCGCATCCCTCAACTTCAGCCAGGTGTCCTCAGTGTAGTTGTCCGCTAGCTTTGGCCTGTCTGGGAACACACAACAGAGTCACGCCCACACCAAGGCACAGCAAAACGGTTAGACAGACCCAGCCTCTAGCTGGGTACCTCATTTAAATGAGGAGAAATTTAAAGTTAATTTGTAAACAGTTGACTATTGTTTGCATGTTCAACCATTTGTAAACATCTGGCACGGACAGAGTCAACAAATGTCAAAATTGTAATAGAACGCAAAAAACTATTTATTCTGCCAGAATGTCATTAGCTTGGTAAAGTTAGCTAGATGACAACCAGAGTTGAGCAATATTTCCAGGGTCAGGTTGTAACGGAATATTCTGTTGTTTTCATGCCATGGCTATCAATTGCTTCAAATATGTCACAAGCTAACTTGGTCTAAAAACTTCCTAGGCTACCCAGCTGGCCATCATGGACAACTTTCAAATATGAACTTTAGTTACGCTGCCAATTATGGAGAGTTACACGTTACATAAGTAGAGTTAACTAGTTAGCCAATTACTAACAGATAGTTGATAATCAGGAAAAACGGCTAAATAACGTGTAGCAAGCTAGCTAACGTTAACTAGCTATTCAGCACGCGTTACCTTTGAAATTTTTTATGACTAATTTCTTGGAGGCGCCAGTTTTGTTGGAGGCCAGGCCAGAAATCTTTGTCACTCCGTTGTTGTTGTGCTCCGTCAGAGCAGAGAAGTTGGCTTTCTTGTCCTGCCGTATGTCTTCTGCCATTATTAGATTAATGCAGAGGGCCGTTGTGAAGAGTTGTTAGCTAACGTTAGCGGCACTTCTACTCGTCCTCTCAAACGAGCCTAAAGTTGGATTATACAACTCTGACCCTGTTTCTTAATTCATTTACGACGCACCACTTAGTCCGATCCTCAATTGAACAAAAGTAGATACCTAGACCAAAGCCATAAAACTCAGGGTAACTTTTGGATGAACCGAACAACTGAAAAATAGATTTCGTTGAAGTAAGCTAACGCCTTAGCTAGCCTAGTTTAGTTAGCGAAACAAATAATTTAGTATATCCACTGCGTCCCTCCCTGGCCCGTATTAAAATTAGGCAAATATTAAAGGTTATATATTTCAGACTTCCATGTGTGAAACAAATTAAAAGCTATATTCAATCTCAAATTATCCATCATTATGCTACCGCTGGAGATGTAGCGCTAGCCACATAGCAAACATAACAAAATGGCTTCCTACACCCCTTGACCAGTGCATCTTGGGAGATTCACATTCTACCCGTGTGATGTTTGAAACGTCAACATTATTTTGACTTTTTTTAGTTTTTTACAAGAGTTCATCTTTAAAGGGTCCCAATTACATTTCCTATTCAATTACATTTCCTATTCAATTACTTCAGTGAAATTCATCGACTTTTGTCGATTTTGCATGATGTAAAAGGATGTTTAGGTACAATCAATAACACATAAAACTCTTATTCAAATGTAGACTCATCATGAAATATGATGGAATATGATCATGGAATAAATTGGTGTATAAATTGGTATAATATAAATTGGTGCAGGATTTGTGCATCGTGATTTTATCAGTTTACCCTGTTCTAAAAATTACCAAGATTAAAATGTATGATAGAGTACAGTATTCTAAATTTAGTTTCTAATTTTATACATGTTTAAACGGTTTCATTTTCTTGGACAGATGAGAAAGGTGTAATTGCAGCCCGCAATTCGGGGCATTCCTGCATGTGGGCATTCCTGCATCTTTAGGAACCCCTCTCTATACTTCTATTGGTCAATTTGTCATCGCATAGACAATCAGAGGAAATCTAGAATATCAAACGTGTCATGCAAACATGAAGATGGTGTGCTTGAGGGGGTGTTCATGCAGGAAACAATGGGATGCTTGTGTGTGGGGGGGGGGGTGGCGTTCATGCAGCTATTAATGGGATGCTCAATGGGAGAAGTTCATGCAGTAACCAATGGGGTGCTCGAGGGGGGGGTGTTCATGCAGGTTTTAATGGAATGCTCAACGGAGAAGTTCATGCATTAACCAATGAAATGCTTCAGGCGGGCGTGCCCACATAAAGGAATGCCCTGGATTGCAGGCCGCAATCACACACTATTGAAACAGACCAAGCATATTTTTGTAGGCCTGGTACTCCACCAAGGTTCGAAGGACAAAGCCTATGTGGAAATGAATGGAGTTTTTGTAGGGTGTTTGGATAAACTGTGAAAATGAGGTCTGTGGTAAAACACAGGCTTATGAGATCTTGTACATTTTGTTCAATTTGATCATTTTCATCAGCTAATGTCATTTTTTTGTGAATTTTGAAGCATTTGTGTAATCAAAAGCACATAAAGGCTTTATAATTCATAAAGGTCATGTTAACTGACTGATATTATCTCAGAAAAAGAACAAGATCTCCTAAGCCTGTGTTAACCTCAGACCTTATTTCGGCATAGGAATGGCTGAAGGAACCACAGGTAACTCATTTCCGTTTGTTAGGACAAGCTGGCAGGCTCTTTAGCCCCCAATCTGGTTTTAATGTCTGGGAGAATCTCAATTGCATACTCACGAGGAGGATGGTGGGAGGAGCTATAGGAGGATGGGCTCATTATAATGTCTGGAATGGAGCCATAGAACGGGAGAAAACACATGGAAACTCCGTGTTTGACTCCGTTCCATTAACTCCATTCCAGCCATTACAATGAGCCCATCCTTCTATTGCTCAACCCACCAACCAGGAACTCGGCGGAAAATCTGTCTCCCTCCAGCAGGTGCCGTTTTTTCGCCCACCAAGCAAGGAGTTTTTGTATGGAGGTCAAGGAGTGTTAGTCAACAAATTGGCCAACAAAAAAATTAATGCCTTATTTGCAACGTGAGGTTTATTTGATCGAATATAAGTTCCACTAATCCAAAGAAAGGATAGTTGGAAGCTAAACAGCCCGCACTGCCGCTTTGTGGACAACAACTCCCATTTTGGGGCGGAAAGACATGTATTTTGTCAATATATGCATATATTGCCCCAATGCATTGTAAACAGGAAACACAACCTCCTCATGACCTTCTTCGATCTGAAAACGTAGCGGCAGCTCTCCCTAGCGGTTAGCAAGCAGTTAGCAGCGACGGGAGTGGAGATTGAGAAGTGAAAAGACAGGAAGGCCGTGGTACATCGGGGTCTCCTATACTAGATCTGCAGTGGCTCCGGCCGGGTATGACAGCTTCTAGCTATCGTCTTTGTATGGACATGTAAATAGCTGTTTTTGAAAGGTTTGTACAGTAAACAGCAGCACCGATTTACCAATAATGACAGCCTGAGTCATTGCTTAGTAGCTTGTTACATACAGCCAGTCAGCTAGCTAGCTGGCTGCTAAAACTGGTCAACATTAGCTGGAGAGCTTACTTTACTTCAGTCATTGCTCTACTTCCGCAACGGATAGTCAATATTTGCATGATGTTGCTAGGTAATTAACTGCCCCATTTTTGGCTCTGGGTTTGCTAATCAAAGTGCCACACAATTTCTCTATAAATGATGGTATACAGAAGGTTTGTTGCCAGCTAGGCTAGCTAGCATGATGGCTAACTGTCAAGTGATAATTGCTAGAAGTCTCTAGTTGTACCATTATTGCGGTATCCTCCTAGCTAACTAGTTAGGCCCTAGAGTTTTTCCACGTCCGTTCACGTGATCAGGAAAAGTTCCTGGTCCTACTGATTCCACACTAGCCTTGGAGTTGGGACTCTCAGTGAGAGTTTGTAAAATATTATTGGAAAGGCTGTTTCTTTGCACTTACAGGATCCCAATTATCCACCCTTCTCCCAAAGTGTGCGTGGATTTAAAAGCATTGGCATTAGGACATTTCCACCATTGTTACAGAAATAACCTGTAAGTGTGCAAGTGCACACTTTGGGAAAAGGTGGAGAATCGGGACCCACTCACAGTGTGTTGACCTGATCTCCTCCTCTCTTGCAGTAGATGTCTGTGTTGACCTGCTCTCCTCCTCTCTTGTAGTAGATGTCTGTGTTGACCTGATCTCCTCCTCTCTTGCAGTAGATGTCTGTGTTGACCTGATCTCCTCCTCTCTTGCAGTAGATGTCTGTGTTGACCTGCTCTCCTCCTCTCTTGTAGTAGATGTCTGTGTTGACCTGATCTCCTCCTCTCTTGCAGTAGATGTCTGTGTTGACCTGATCTCCTCCTCTCTTGCAGTAGATGTCTGTGTTGACCTGCTCTCCTCCTCTCTTGCAGTAGATGTCTGTGTTGACCTGATCTCCTCTCTTGCAGTAGATGTCTGTGTTGACCTGATCTCCTCTCTTGCAGTAGATGTCTGTGTTGACCTGATCTCCTCCTCTCTTGCAGTAGAAGTCTGTGTTGACCTGATCTCCTCCTCTCTTGCAGTAGATGTCTGTGTTGGCCTGATCTCCTCCTCTCTTGCAGTAGATGTCTGTATTGACCTGATCTCCTCCTCTCTTGCAGGAGGTGTCTGTGTTGACCTGATCTCCTCTCTTGCAGTAGATGTCTGTGTTGACCTGATCTCCTCCTCTCTTGCAGTAGATGTCTGTGTTGACCTGATCTCCTCCTCTCTTGCAGTAGAAGTCTGTGTTGACCTGATCTCCTCTCTTGCAGTAGATGTCTGTGTTGACCTGATCTCCTCTCTTGCAGTAGATGTCTGTGTTGACCTGATCTCCTCCTCTCTTGCAGTAGATGTCTGTGTTGACCTGCTCTCCTCCTCTCTTGCAGTAGATGTCTGTGTTGACCTGCTCTCCTCCTCTCTTACAGTAGATGTCTGTGTTGACCTGCTCTCCTCCTCTCTTACAGTAGATGTCTGTGTTGACCTGATCTCCTCCTTTCTTGCAGTAGATGTCTGTGTTGACCTGCTCTCCTCCTCTCTTGCAGTAGATGTCTGTATTGACCTGATCTCCTCTCTTGCAGTAGATGTCTGTATTGACCTGATCTCCTCTCTTACAGTAGATGTCTGTGTTGACCTGCTCTCCTCCTCTCTTGCAGTAGATGTCTGTGTTGACCTGATCTCCTCTCTTGCAGTAGATGTCTGTGTTGACCTGATCTCCTCTCTTGCAGTAGATGTCTGTGTTGACCTGATCTCCTCCTCTCTTGCAGTAGATGTCTGTGTTGACCTGCTCTCCTCCTCTCTAGCAGTAGATGTCTGTGTTGACCTGATCTCCTCCTCTCTTGCAGTAGATGTCTGTGTTGACCTGATCTCCTCTCTTGCAGTAGATGTCTGTGTTGACCTGATCTCCTCTCTTGCAGTAGATGTCTGTGTTGACCTGCTCTCCTCCTCTCTTGCAGTAGAAGTCTGTGTTGACCTGATCTCCTCTCTTGCAGTAGATGTCTGTATTGACCTGATCTCCTCTCTTACAGTAGATGTCTGTGTTGACCTGCTCTCCTCCTCTCTTGCAGTAGAAGTCTGTGTTGACCTGATCTCCTCTCTTGCAGTAGATGTCTGTATTGACCTGATCTCCTCTCTTACAGTAGATGTCTGTGTTGACCTGATCTCCTCCTCTCTAGCAGTAGATGTCTGTGTTGACCTGATCTCCTCTCTTGCAGTAGATGTCTGTATTGACCTGATCTCCTCTCTTGCAGTAGATGTCTGTGTTGACCTGATCTCCTCCTCTCTTGCAGTAGATGTCTGTGTTGACCTGATCTCCTCCTCTCTAGCAGTAGATGTCTGTGTTGACCTGATCTCCTCCTCTCTTGCAGTAGATGTCTGTGTTGACCTGATCTCCTCCTCTCTTGCAGTAGATGTCTGTGTTGACCTGATCTCCTCCTCTCTTGCAGTAGATGTCTGTGTTGACCTGATCTCCTCCTCTCTTGCAGGAGGTGTCTGTGTTGACCTGATCTCCTCCTCTCTAGCAGTAGATGTCTGTGTTGACCTGATCTCCTCTCTTGCAGTAGATGTCTGTGTTGACCTGCTCTCCTCTCTTACAGTAGATGTCTGTGTTGACCTGCTCTCCTCTCTTACAGTAGATGTCTGTGTTGACCTGCTCTCCTCCTCTCTAGCAGTAGATGTCTGTGTTGACCTGCTCTCCTCTCTTGCAGTAGATGTCTGTGTTGACCTGATCTCCTCCTCTCTTGCAGTAGATGTCTGTGTTGACCTGATCTCCTCTCTTGCAGTAGATGTCTGTGTTGACCTGATCTCCTCTCTTGCAGTAGATGTCTGTGTTGACCTGATCTCCTCCTCTCTTGCAGTAGATGTCTGTGTTGACCTGCTCTCCTCCTCTCTTGCAGTAGATGTCTGTGTTGACCTGCTCTCCTCCTCTCTTGCAGTAGATGTCTGTGTTGACCTAATGTCCTCCTCTCTTGCAGTAGAAGTCTGTGTTGACCTGCTCTCCTCCTCTCTTGCAGTAGATGTCTGTGTTGACCTGCTCTCCTCCTCTCTTGCAGTAGATGTCTGTGTTGACCTGCTCTCCTCCTCTCTTGCAGTAGATGTCTGTGTTGACCTAATCTCCTCCTCTCTTGCAGTAGAAGTCTGTGTTGACCTGATCTCCTCTCTTGCAGTAGATGTCTGTGTTGACCTGCTCTCCTCCTCTCTTGCAGTAGATGTCTGTGTTGACCTAATCTCCTCCTCTCTTGCAGTAGATGTCTGTGTTGACCTGCTCTCCTCTCTTGCAGTAGATGTGCGCTGTGCCTTCGAGATGAGTGTGAAGGCATTTGCGCTGGTCCCTGCCGTGGAGCAGGAGCTCCTGATGGGAGACAAGGCCCGCATCAACATTGAGTGCATCGAGTGCTGCGGCAAGCACCTGTACGTGGGCACCAACGACTGCTTCATACATCACTTCCTGCTCGAGGAGCACGCCACGACCAAGGGGATGCTATCCTACACCGTCCAGAAGCTGCTGTTCAAGTACCTGGGCCTGAAAAAGCCCGTGGAGGCCCTGAAGGCCGCGTCAGCGTTAGAACGCATCATTGTGCTCTGTGATGCTACAGTTAGTGTTATTGACATGATCACCTTAGAACCCGTGCCTTCGGGCGGGGCCAAGATCAAGGGCGTGGCCGCGTTCTGCGTCAACGAGAACCCGGTGACCGGGGACCCGTTCTGCGTGGAGATCGGGGTGCTCTCGGCCCGGCGGCGCACCGTACAGATATACATGGTTTACGAGGACAGGGTGCAGCTGGTGAAAGAGGTCAACACGCCGGAGCAGCCGTGTGCGGTCAGTCTGGACGGTTACTTCCTGTGCCTGGCCCTCTCCACGCAGTACATGATCCTTAACTACAGCACAGGGGCCGCGCAGGACCTGTTCCCCTATGACAGCGAGGAGAGGAAGCCCATAGTCAAGAGGATCGGCAGGGAGGAGTTCCTCTTGGCTGCCCCTGGTGGCCTGGGTGAGTCATTACAACAGCAGCTGTGTTGTTCATCAGTAGATCTTATTACTAACATATCACTAGTGAAGTATTCTGTCTCTCTGTCTGTCTCAGGTATGTTTGCCAATGCAGAGGGTATATCCCAGCGTGCTCCAGTGAACTGGTCAGAGAGTGTGATGGGAGCGGCTGTGTGTTTTCCCTATGTGGTGGCGCTAGACGAGGGCTTCGTCACCATCCACAGTATGCTGGACCAGCAGCTCAAACAGACCCTCTCCTTCAGAGACGGACACATCCTACAGGACTTTGAAGGTGCCAACATGGCTCCCCTACACTAGTCTAAATGTCTAGCCTTGTTGGCTTCCCTCAGTAGACCTATGTCTACAGTATCTATGGCTGGAAAGATGGTGTCCCTGACCTGTCTGTGTCCCTGACCCTGACCCTGACCTGTCTGTGTCCCTGACCTGTCTGTGTCCCTGACCTGTCTGTGTCCCTGACCCTGACCTGTCTGTGTCCCTGACCCTGACCTGTCTGTGTCCCTGACCTGTCTGTGTCCTTGACCTGTGTGTCCCTAACCCTGACCTGTCTGTGTCCCTGACCTGTCTGTGTCCCTGACCCTGACCTGTCTGTGTCCCTGACCTGTCTGTGTCCTTGACCTGTGTGTCCCTGACCTTGACCTGTCTGTGTCCCTGACCTTGACCTGTCTGTGTCCCTGACCTGTCTGTGTCCCTAACCCTGACCTGTCTGTGTCCTTGACCTGTCTGTGTCCCTAACCCTGACCTGTCTGTAACCCTGACCTGTCTGTGTCCCTGACCAGTCTGTGTCCTTGACCTGTGTGTCCCTAACCCTGACCTGTCTGTATCCCTGACCTGTCTGTCCCTAACCCTGACCTGTCTGTATCCCTGACCTGTCTGTGTCCCTGACCTGTCTGTGTCCCTAACCCTGACCTGTCTGTGTCCCTAACCCTGACCTGTCTGTGTCCTTGACCTGTCTGTGTCCCTAACCCTGACCTGTCTGTGTCCCTAACCCTGACCTGTCTGTGTCCCTAACCCTGACCTGTCTGTGTCCTTGACCTGTCTGTGTCCTTGACCCTGACCTGTCTGTGTCCCTAACCCTGACCTGTCTGTGTCCCTAACCCTGACCTGTCTGTGTCCCTAACCCTGACCTGTCTGTGTCCTTGACCTGTCTGTGTCCCTAACCCTGACCTGTCTGTGTCCCTAACCCTGACCTGTCTGTGTCCCTAACCCTGACCTGTCTGTGTCCCTGACCTTGACCTGTCTGTGTCCCTGACCTTGACCTGTCTGTGTCCCTGACCTGTCTGTGTCCCTAACCCTGACCTGTCTGTGTCCCTGACCTGTCTGTGTCCCTAACCCTGACCTGTCTGTGTCCCTGACCTGTCTGTGTCCCTAACCCTGACCTGTCTGTTCCCTGACCTGTCTGTGTCCCTGACCTGTCTGTGTCCCTAACCCTGACCTGTCTGTGTCCCTAAACCTAACTGTGACCAGTCCCTGTCGGTGGTTTGTAGGTAAGCTGGTTCTGGCCTCCTCTAAAGTTGTGTATGTTCTGGTGCCCCTACCCCTGTCCCTAACTGTGTCCCTGTCTCTGTCCCTGTCTCTGTCCCTAACTGTGTCCCTGTCTCTGTCCCTAACTGTGTCCCTGTCTCTGTCCCTGTCTCTGTCCCTAACTGTGTCCCTGTTTCTGTCCCTAACTGTGTCCCTGTCTCTGTCACTGTCTCTGTCCCTAACTGTGTCCCTGTCTCTGTCCCTACCTGTGTCCCTGTCTCTGTCCCTAACTGTGTCCCTGTCTCTGTTCCTAACTGTCTCTGTCCCTAACTGTGTCCCTGTCTCTGTCCCTAACTGTGTCCCTAACTGTGTCCCTGTCTCTGTTCCTAACTGTCTCTGTCCCTAACTGTGTCCCTGTCTCTGTCCCTAACTGTGTCCCTGTCTCTGTTCCTAACTGTCTCTGTCCCTAACTGTGTCCCTGTCTCTGTTCCTAACTGTCTCTGTCCTTAACTGTGTCCCTGTCCCCTGTCTCTGTTCCTAACTGTCTCTGTCCCTATAGGTAAGGTGGTTCTGGCCTCCACTAAGGCTGTGTACGTGCTGGTGCCCCTACCCCTGGAGAGACAGATTCAGGAGCTGCTAGCTGGACACAGAGTGGAGGAGGCCCTGGCTCTGACTGAGGGAGCCAGGAGGAACATTCCCAAAGACAAGTTCCAGGTACAGACTGTCTGCCACAAATAGTGTTTCTGCTAGAGAGCTTGTCAATACTCTCCACTAGCTGAAAACAGATGATCAAAAGGCTGATTTCTAGGCCTCCCAAGTAGAGCAGGGGTCTAATGCAGCGCTGTGCCACTAGTAGAGCAGTGGTCTAATGCAGCGCTGTGCCACTAGTAGAGCAGTGGTCTAAGGCAGCGCTGTGCCTCTAGAGGAGCAGTGGTCTAATGCAGCGCTGTGCCACTAGTAGAGCAGTGGTCTAATGCAGCGCTGTGCCACTAGAGGAGCAGTGGTCTAATGCAGCGCTGTGCCACTAGTAGAGCAGTGGTCTAATGCAGCGCTGTGCCACTAGTAGAGCAGTGGTCTAAGGCAGCGCTGTGCCACTAGTAGAGCAGTGGTCTAAGGCAGCGCTGTGCCACTAGTAGAGCAGTGGTCTAATGCAGCGCTGTGCCACTAGTAGAGCAGTGGTCTAAGGCAGCGCTGTGCCACTAGTAGAGCAGTGGTCTAATGCAGCGCTGTGCCACTAGTAGAGCAGTGGTCTAATGCAGCGCTGTGCCACTAGTAGAGCAGTGGTCTAAGGCAGCGCTGTGCCACTAGTAGAGCAGAGGTCTAAGGCAGCGCTGTGCCACTAGAGGAGCAGTGGTCTAATGCAGTGCTGTGCCACTAGTAGAGCAGTGGTCTAAGGCAGCGCTGTGCCTCTAGAGGAGCAGTGGTCTAATGCAGCGCTGTGCCACTAGTAGAGCAGTGGTCTAATGCAGCGCTGTGCCACTAGTAGAGCAGTGGTCTAAGGCAGCGCTGTGCCACTAGTAGAGCAGTGGTCTAAGGCAGCGCTGTGCCACTAGTAGAGCAGTGGTCTAATGCAGCGCTGTGCCACTAGTAGAGCAGTGGTCTAATGCAGCGCTGTGCCACTAGTAGAGCAGTGGTCTAATGCAGCGCTGTGCCACTAGTAGAGCAGTGGTCTAATGCAGCGCTGTGCCACTAGTAGAGCAGTGGTCTAATGCAGCGCTGTGCCACTAGTAGAGCAGTGGTCTAAGGCAGCGCTGTGCCACTAGTAGAGCAGTGGTCTAATGCAGCGCTAGCTGTGCCACTAGTAGAGCAGTGGTCTAATGCAGCGCTGTGCCACTAGTAGAGCAGTGGTCTAATGCAGCGCTGTGCCACTAGTAGAGCAGTGGTCTAATGCAGCGCTGTGCCACTAGTAGAGCAGTGGTCTAATGCAGCGCTAGCTGTGCCACTAGTAGAGCAGTGGTCTAAGGCAGCGCTGTGCCACTAGTAGAGCAGTGGTCTAATGCAGCGCTGTGCCACTAGTAGAGCAGTGGTCTAATGCAGCGCTGTGCCACTAGTAGAGCAGTGGTCTAATGCAGGGGTCTAATGCAGCGCTGTGCCACTAGTAGAGCAGTGGTCTAATGCAGCGCTGTGCCACTAGTAGAGCAGTGGTCTAATGCAGCGGTCTAATGCAGCGCTGTGCCACTAGTAGAGCAGTGGTCTAATGCAGCGCTGTGCCACTAGAGGAGCAGTGGTCTAATGCAGCGCTGTGCCACTAGTAGAGCAGTGGTCTAATGCAGCGCTGTGCCACTAGTAGAGCAGTGGTCTAAGGCAGCGCTGTGCCACTAGTAGAGCAGTGGTCTAAGGCAGCGCTGTGCCACTAGTAGAGCAGTGGTCTAATGCAGCGCTGTGCCACTAGTAGAGCAGTGGTCTAAGGCAGCGCTGTGCCACTAGTAGAGCAGTGGTCTAATGCAGCGCTGTGCCACTAGTAGAGCAGTGGTCTAATGCAGCGCTGTGCCACTAGTAGAGCAGTGGTCTAAGGCAGCGCTGTGCCACTAGTAGAGCAGAGGTCTAAGGCAGCGCTGTGCCACTAGAGGAGCAGTGGTCTAATGCAGCGCTGTGCCACTAGTAGAGCAGTGGTCTAAGGCAGCGCTGTGCCTCTAGAGGAGCAGTGGTCTAATGCAGCGCTGTGCCACTAGTAGAGCAGTGGTCTAATGCAGCGCTGTGCCACTAGTAGAGCAGTGGTCTAAGGCAGCGCTGTGCCACTAGTAGAGCAGTGGTCTAAGGCAGCGCTGTGCCACTAGTAGAGCAGTGGTCTAATGCAGCGCTGTGCCACTAGTAGAGCAGTGGTCTAATGCAGCGCTGTGCCACTAGTAGAGCAGTGGTCTAATGCAGCGCTGTGCCACTAGTAGAGCAGTGGTCTAATGCAGCGCTGTGCCACTAGTAGAGCAGTGGTCTAATGCAGCGCTGTGCCACTAGTAGAGCAGTGGTCTAAGGCAGCGCTGTGCCACTAGTAGAGCAGTGGTCTAATGCAGCGCTGTGCCACTAGTAGAGCAGTGGTCTAATGCAGCGCTGTGCCACTAGTAGAGCAGTGGTCTAATGCAGCGCTGTGCCACTAGTAGAGCAGTGGTCTAATGCAGCGCTGTGCCACTAGTAGAGCAGTGGTCTAATGCAGCGCTAGCTGTGCCACTAGTAGAGCAGTGGTCTAAGGCAGCGCTGTGCCACTAGTAGAGCAGTGGTCTAAGGCAGCGCTGTGCCACTAGTAGAGCAGTGGTCTAAGGCAGCGCTAGCTGTGCCACTAGTAGAGCAGTGGTCTAAGGCAGCGCTAGCTGTGCCACTAGTAGAGCAGTGGTCTAAGGCAGCGCTAGCTGTGCCACTAGTAGAGCAGTGGTCTAAGGCAGCGCTGTGCCACTAGTAGAGCAGTGGTCTAAGGCAGCGCTGTGCCACTAGTAGAGCAGTGGTCTAAGGCAGCGCTGTGCCACTAGTAGAGCAGTGGTCTAATGCAGCGCTGTGCCACTAGTAGAGCAGTGGTCTAAGGCAGCGCTGTGCCACTAGTAGAGCAGTGGTCTAAGGCAGTGCTGTGCCACTAGTAGAGCAGTGGTCTAAGGCAGCGCTGTGCCACTAGTAGAGCAGTGGTCTAAGGCAGCGCTGTGCCACTAGTAGAGCAGTGGTCTAAGGCAGCGCTAGCTGTGCCACTAGTAGAGCAGTGGTCTAAGGCAGCGCTAGCTGTGCCACTAGTAGAGCAGTGGTCTAAGGCAGCGCTAGCTGTGCCACTAGTAGAGCAGTGGTCTAAGGCAGCGCTAGCTGTGCCACTAGTAGAGCAGTGGTCTAAGGCAGCGCTAGCTGTGCCACTAGTAGAGCAGTGGTCTAAGGCAGCGCTAGCTGTGCCACTAGTAGAGCAGTGGTCTAAGGCAGCGCTGTGCCACTAGTAGAGCAGTGGTCTAAGGCAGCGCTGTGCCACTAGTAGAGCAGTGGTCTAAGGCAGCGCTGTGCCACTAGTAGAGCAGTGGTCTAATGCAGCGCTGTGCCACTAGTAGAGCAGTGGTCTAATGCAGCGCTGTGCCACTAGTAGAGCAGTGGTCTAATGCAGCGCTGTGCCACTAGTAGAGCAGTGGTCTAAGGCAGCGCTGTGCCACTAGTAGAGCAGTGGTCTAATGCAGCGCTGTGCCACTAGTAGAGCAGTGGTCTAAGGCAGCGCTGTGCCACTAGTAGAGCAGTGGTCTAAGGCAGCGCTGTGCCACTAGTAGAGCAGTGGTCTAAGGCAGCGCTAGCTGTGCCACTAGAGGAGCAGGGGTCTAAGGCAGCGCTAGCTGTGCCACTAGTAGAGCAGTGGTCTAAGGCAGCGCTAGCTGTGCCACTAGTAGAGCAGTGGTCTAAGGCAGCGCTGTGCCACTAGAGGAGCAGTGGTCTAATGCAGCGCTAGCTGTGCCACTAGAGGAGCAGTGGTCTAAGGCAGCGCTAGCTGTGCCACTAGAGGAGCAGTGGTCTAATGCAGCGCTAGCTGTGCCACTAGTAGAGCAGGGGTCTAAGGCAGCGGTAGCTGTGCCACTAGTAGAGCAGGGGTCTAAGGCAGCGCTAGCTGTGCCACTAGTAGAGAAGGGGTCTAAGGCAGCGCTAGCTGTGCCACTAGTAGAGCAGGGGTCTAAGGCAGCGCTGTGCCACTAGTAGAGCAGGGGTCTAAGGCAGCGCTGTGCCACTAGTAGAGCAGTGGTCTAAGGCAGCGCTGTGCCGCTAGTGGATTAGTGGTCTAAGGCAGCGCTGTGCCGCTAGTGGATTAGTGGTCTAAGGCAGCGCTGTGCCACTAGTAGAGCAGTGGTCTAAGGCAGCGCTGTGCCGCTAGTGGATTAGTGGTCTAAGGCAGCGCTGTGCCACTAGTAGAGCAGTGGTCTAAGGCAGCGCTGTGCCGCTAGTGGATTAGTGGTCTAAGGCAGCGCTGTGCCGCTAGTGGATAAGTGGTCTAAGGCAGCGCTGTGCCGCTAGTGGATTAGTGGTCTAAGGCAGCGCTGTGCCGCTAGTGGATTAGTGGTCTAAGGCAGCGCTGTGCCACTAGTAGAGCAGGGGTCTAAGGCAGCGCTGTGCCGCTAGTGGATTAGTGGTCTAAGGCAGCGCTGTGCCACTAGTAGAGCAGTGGTCTAAGGCAGCGCTGTGCCACTAGTAGAGCAGGGGTCTAAGGCAGCGCTAGCTGTGCCACTAGTAGAGCAGTGGTCTAAGGCAGCGCTAGCTGTGCCACTAGTAGAGCAGTGGTCTAAGGCAGCGCTAGCTGTGCCACTAGTAGAGCAGTGGTCTAAGGCAGCGCTAGCTGTGCCACTAGTAGAGCAGTGGTCTAAGGCAGCGCTAGCTGTGCCACTAGTAGAGCAGTGGTCTAAGGCA
This sequence comes from Oncorhynchus masou masou, assembly GCF_036934945.1. Classification (NCBI taxonomy): domain Eukaryota; kingdom Metazoa; phylum Chordata; class Actinopteri; order Salmoniformes; family Salmonidae; genus Oncorhynchus; species Oncorhynchus masou. The sequence continues at coordinate 12,004 of NW_027005592.1, read as the reverse complement.
GCGCTAGCTGTGCCACTAGTAGAGCAGTGGTCTAAGGCAGCGCTGTGCCACTAGTAGAGCAGTGGTCTAAGGCAGCGCTGTGCCACTAGTAGAGCAGTGGTCTAATGCAGCGCTGTGCCACTAGTAGAGCAGTGGTCTAATGCAGCGCTGTGCCACTAGTAGAGCAGTGGTCTAATGCAGCGCTGTGCCACTAGTAGAGCAGTGGTCTAAGGCAGCGCTGTGCCACTAGTAGAGCAGTGGTCTAATGCAGCGCTGTGCCACTAGTAGAGCAGTGGTCTAAGGCAGCGCTGTGCCACTAGTAGAGCAGTGGTCTAAGGCAGCGCTGTGCCACTAGTAGAGCAGTGGTCTAAGGCAGCGCTAGCTGTGCCACTAGAGGAGCAGGGGTCTAAGGCAGCGCTAGCTGTGCCACTAGTAGAGCAGTGGTCTAAGGCAGCGCTAGCTGTGCCACTAGTAGAGCAGTGGTCTAAGGCAGCGCTGTGCCACTAGAGGAGCAGTGGTCTAATGCAGCGCTAGCTGTGCCACTAGAGGAGCAGTGGTCTAAGGCAGCGCTAGCTGTGCCACTAGAGGAGCAGTGGTCTAATGCAGCGCTAGCTGTGCCACTAGTAGAGCAGGGGTCTAAGGCAGCGGTAGCTGTGCCACTAGTAGAGCAGGGGTCTAAGGCAGCGCTAGCTGTGCCACTAGTAGAGAAGGGGTCTAAGGCAGCGCTAGCTGTGCCACTAGTAGAGCAGGGGTCTAAGGCAGCGCTGTGCCACTAGTAGAGCAGGGGTCTAAGGCAGCGCTGTGCCACTAGTAGAGCAGTGGTCTAAGGCAGCGCTGTGCCGCTAGTGGATTAGTGGTCTAAGGCAGCGCTGTGCCGCTAGTGGATTAGTGGTCTAAGGCAGCGCTGTGCCACTAGTAGAGCAGTGGTCTAAGGCAGCGCTGTGCCGCTAGTGGATTAGTGGTCTAAGGCAGCGCTGTGCCACTAGTAGAGCAGTGGTCTAAGGCAGCGCTGTGCCGCTAGTGGATTAGTGGTCTAAGGCAGCGCTGTGCCGCTAGTGGATTAGTGGTCTAAGGCAGCGCTGTGCCGCTAGTGGATTAGTGGTCTAAGGCAGCGCTGTGCCGCTAGTGGATTAGTGGTCTAAGTCAGCGCTGTGCCACTAGTAGAGCAGGGGTCTAAGGCAGCGCTGTGCCGCTAGTGGATTAGTGGTCTAAGGCAGCGCTGTGCCACTAGTAGAGCAGTGGTCTAAGGCAGCGCTGTGCCACTAGTAGAGCAGTGGTCTAAGGCAGCGCTGTGCCGCTAGTGGATTAGTGGTCTAAGGCAGCGCTGTGCCACTAGTAGAGCAGGGGTCTAAGGCAGCGCTGTGCCACTAGTAGAGCAGTGGTCTAAGGCAGCGCTGTGCCACTAGTAGAGCAGTGGTCTAAGGCAGCGCTGTGCCGCTAGTGGATTAGTGGTCTAAGGCAGCGCTGTGCCGCTAGTGGACTAGTGGTCTAAGGCAGCGCTGTGCCGCTAGTGGATTAGTGGTCTAAGGCAGCGCTGTGCCGCTAGTGGATTAGTGGTCTAAGGCAGCGCTGTGCCACTAGTAGAGCAGGGGTCTAAGGCAGCGCTGTGCCACTAGTAGAGCAGTGGTCTAAGGCAGCGCTGTGCCGCTAGTGGATTAGTGGTCTAAGGCAGCGCTGTGCCACTAGTAGAGCAGGGGTCTAAGGCAGCGCTGTGCCACTAGTGGATTAGTGGTCTAAGGTGGCTCATTTAACTGGGGTGATTGTATCCTTATGAAATGTAAAATATAGAATAAGAGGGATGAGATGTGATGCATCGTTACCTTTCTCTTCCATTACACCCCCCCCGTTCTCAGATATTGCACAAAAGAATCCTCCAGCAAGCAGGTTTCATACAGTTCGGACGGCTTCAGTTTCCCGAAGCGAAAGAACACTTCCTGACAGGTCAGTTGGACGTCCGGGAGTTGATCTCCCTCTACCCTCTCCTCCTCCCGGCCTCCTCCTCCTTCGCCCGAAGCCACCCGCCGC